>NW_007249928.1:255549-278902 GCF_000164805.1 Carlito syrichta | reverse complement strand
ATGTGTCTGTTGGCTGCTGGGATGTCTTCCTTTGTGAAGTGTCTGTTCATATCTTTTGCCTATTTTATAATGGGGTTGTTTGTTTTTTTTCTTTTCAGAATGTTTGAGTTCCTTGTTCTATATTATTCTTTATAGCAGTAATTGCATGAGTAGATAATTTAGCTTTGCCAGTTTAATAAGCGTCAATGTGGAAGGTATGAAATACTTAAGTGACGAAGGTTGACTTTAATTAGAGAGAAAAATGAATATTTAGAAGTTTGAGGGAAGTACTGATAAATAATTATGATGTGAAATAGTGAAAAATGAGAGAAACTATAAGAGATGGTGCTTTAAATAAATTATACATAATTTGGTTGCAAACTATTTTATAATTATTAAAACTTTTTTTAGAATTATGAAATATAAACTCTTTAAAATTTCTAAACAATTGCCCAAAGCATTACAGAGTAACGGTTTTCCTTTGTTGTGAAAACCAGCATGTTGGAGGTTTCTCTCACCCAAGCCACCAACTCTGGCATGTCTCTCTTTCTTTTTTTCATTCTTTCTCTAATAAACTGTGTTTGAAAACCTTGAAAGAAAAGACAAGAAAAGAAAACTAGCATGTTACATATCCATTCTCTTTTTCACTTCTTTTATTCAAAATTCAAGATATTTGTTTTGACACAGGCAGAAAATAATTTATGTTCTGCTATGTTCTTGTTTAAACCTTGCATAATATAATCTGCCTGTAGAAATAATTTAAAAAGTCTTAGAAAATGTTTAGAATGGGGGAAACTCCCTCAGGTCTCCTCCCACTGTGGGAGTTTCTCTATCCTCTCAATAAATCCTTCTTTAAAAAAATAAAAAGAAAATGTCTGAGAATGGTTAGTAACATGACAGGAATTGCTTCTGGTCTAGAAAGCTTTACTTCATGTAAAAAAGATGATATATGTTATTGTGTCTTTTTTGTCCATTTTGATTCTGATAGTTGAAAAACGACTAAATCTTTAGACTATTTTCAGTTACAATAAACTACAGCAAATTTAAACTGCTTTGTTCCATACCTGATTCATTCAAGATGCATGAAATAAATATTCCCCATATGCCTGTTGTGGTATATGCCAGGCTGTTATTCTCAGTGGTGAAGATACAAAGGTCAACAAAATAGACTAATGTGTACTTTGTGCAGCTTGTATTCCATTGGAAGTGGGACAAAGAAAAAGCAAACAGTCTTTTGATGTGTCAAACGGTGATATGTGCTAAGAAGAAATAAAGAAGGGTAAGGAACACAGATTTGTAGAAATGTGTCCATAAAGATGAAATGGGTAGAGATTTACACTTTGAAAAAGGTAATATTTAAGCAGAGATCTGAAACAAAATGTAGTCTTTCAAGAAACTGAGTTTCTGAACTCCAGAAATATGAAGACACAGTGCAAACCTGAGGAGGGGAGATGCTTAACGTGTTCTAGAGACAGGTCAAAGTAAAGGAGCACAACAAGCAAAAATAGCGGGAAAAGACATTTGAAGATCAGAATCCAGCATTAGAAGATGGTAGTATATGACATTCTCTTGATGATTACATCTTTGGAAGATAAGAGCAATTGGTTCCTGTGGGAATTGGCTTTTTGGAAGCAAGATTCCAATAAGAGATAGCAGTTTGAAGCTTATTTCTAAATTCAAATGAGAGAGAATTGTATCTTTGGTGAGAACGATTTCTATGGAGGTTGTGAAAATGCTCAGAATTCAGATATTTTAAAATAGGAAAGCCAATATATTTTACCTATGGCTTTGGCTATGGGGTGTGAGAAAAGAGATAGGAAAGTTTGACTAAATGAATTTTGGCCAAAAAAGACTGGAAGAATTACCATTTGTTAGAAGTAAATTACTTTTAAGTGTTGAAATATAAATGGCTCTTGGAAAGAATATTTGTTGAAAAATTCAGAGCTTTTTGATTGGTTTGTTTGTTTAATTTTAGATACTATGTTACACATGAGATGCCTTTTAAGCTAGTTATCGAAGTGAAGACTGTGGTGTAAATAGGTAGATATAGCTCTGCTGTTTACAGGTCAAAGCTGGAGCCATACAATTGGGATTTGTTTCTCTGTACAGAAGCCACATTTAAAGTCATATGACTTCCTGGGAATTTATTGCTTACTACTTGACTTTCTTCATGTCTTTATTCAACCACACCTGCCCCCTGAGGCTTCCATGTTGACTTTATTTTAAATGACAACGATTTTTCTTCTAAAAAGTTATCAACTTATAATACATAATATAGTTTTTCTATGTATTTTATATCTCTGCACCCAATAGAAAGTACACTGCAGAAGGCAAGATATTTGTTTATTTGTTAAATGATCTACCTCTTCACCTAGCATAGTGCCTGACACATAGCAGGTGCTAAATAAATATTTGTTGAAAAGAAAAAGTCATAAAACAGAATAAGATTATTTAGAAGTGACTGGAGATGGAGAAAACAAGTGTATTTCTGACTAATGAAAGGGGAAAACAGCAGCATTCAGGGGTTCTTGAAGAATTCCAGAAAAGAAGGTTAAGGAAATAAGGCACGTGATATAAGAGAAAACTAGAGGAGACAGAATCCCAGAAGACAGATAAAAACATGCTTTGGACAGTGCAACTGAATTGCTTAAATGCTGCAGACTGATTCAAAAGTTGAAAACTGAGAATGGAAAATACAATTTGCAAGAATTACATCATTAATATTTTTGTTAAAAACAATTGGGTCTTAACAAGAGACATCAAAAGGAGGTTAAAAGGAAATATAAGTAGAAGACCTGGGACAAGCTACCTTGAGAAGATTTGTAGAGCTTTCTTTATAAAGGAGAAAATAGAAATAAGTAAGTAGCTGAAAGAAGATATGGGATATAGATAAGTTTTTGTTTTATATACAATATTATGAAGTTTATAAATTGATATTAATGCTACCGTAAAAAATTTAAAAGGTGATGATGCAGAAAAAAAAAGGTAGTACTTGCTGGAGCAATGTTCTCAATCAGGTACAAGGAAAATGGATCTGGTTTATAATAGAAGTCTCTGAATGTAGCTGAGAGAATAATTTATCTATGTGTATGTGGACAAATAAGGTCTTTATAACCACAACTTATGGTTTATTGAAAGATGTGGGGATCTTTTCTTATGAAGAGTTCACATTTTTTATTAAAAGGTAAAAAAAAACAAATCAACAGTTGAGAGAGAGAAGTGATGTAAATGTGTTGAAAGAACAAAAAAAAAGAGGAATCCTCAGACACACAGTTGTTTACAGCTAAATACAGATGTGCGGGTGCACATTAGCGTAGTGCAAGAATTATCCTTTTCCAAACAAATAGTCTTGTCTGATCATATTGGGCAGGAAAGAGATGAGTTTATAACATAAATTTTATATTAGTTTTTAGTACAAATAAATCATTTTTTCCATCTATAGTTTGATATATTTTCATTAGTTTTTAACCATCGGTAGCCCCAATTTCATTTTCAGTGATTTATTTCAGTTTTACGGGTGTCAAAGATATACACTCATACTCATAATATGTATTAATAAAATAGTTAATAGAGTTAATACTTGTTTGGCATAGCAATTTGAATAGAATTAAAATAATACTAGGTATACATATTTATAGAAATATATTTAATAAATCAGGTGTTTAATTATGAGTTAAATTTAAAAAGTACACTGATATTATTACCTTCATTTAGCGAATGACCTATATGATAGCTGCAATCCAGACTTAGGGTGTTTATACAATCCTCCTGCAGACTTACTAATATTTAGATATAAAAGTCATAAGACATAGCTCCTAAATGAGGAGCAAGACAATTATTATTTTTATAGCCTTTTATCATACTTCCTGGTATCAGTTATTGTAATGTGCATTTTACAATAAATTTTCAGTGATCATGTATTTTCTTTATTGAATACATTTCTGTATACACTATACAGATGATATTATTTCAAGTCATGGCTGTGAAACTCATTGCTGTGAAGACTACTCAGGAGATGTCATGGAATCGGAAGGAAAACTCTAGATTTCTATTATTTTTGTGTCTGATTTAATAGCAAATAAGAAATATATTGACAAGGCACAATGTCTCATGCCTATAATCCCAGCACTCTGGAAGGTGGAGGTGAGAGGATTGTTTGAGTCACGAGTTCAAGACCAGCCTGGGAAACATGTTGAGACATCGTCTCTACAATAAATTTAAAAATTAGCTGGGTGTGGTGGTTCACACCTGTAGTTCCAGCTACTTAGAAGGCTGAAATAGAAGGATTGCCTGAGTCCAGAAAGTCTAGGCTGCGGTGGCCATGAGCATGCCACTGCAATGCAGACTGGGTGACAGAATGAGACTCTGACTCAAAAAAAAAATATATTTTATGTTAAAGACTTACTATGTTCTTATATAGTATTCTCCATCCCTTTTATGTATTTTCTATCATGTTCTCATTTTTAAAAATAAATATTGATTATCTTGAAAAAAATCACAAACTTAAAAGGAGTTACCATAAGAATACAAGGAGCATACTTCACCTAGATTTATCATTTTTGACATTTATAACTGTATTATTTTTTCCTAAATCATTGTAAATTAGTTACAGACATCACAGTTACATCTCTCTAAATAACTCAGTATTTATTTCCTAAGAGAAATTATTGTTTATAAATATAATAAAAGTATTCAACTCAGCAGATTTAGTATTTATGCAATATTATTTAATATTCCACTAATTCTTATTTAGATTCTCTAATATTCATTCTTTATAATATTGTATACATTGCTATTTGATCCTTGATCTAATTATGTATTATATATTAATTTTTGTTTATATTTCTTTAGTCTTCCTTAATCTGGAATAGTTATTGTCTTTTATTTTATAATTTTTTAAGATTTTAGTTCAGAAGTCTTGTCAATTTTTATCTGACATTCATTATTAGACTGAACTTTATTTTTGGTAGGAATACCACAGAAATAATATTATGTCTTTCTCATTGAATCATGCCTGGAGGTAGAAGATGCCAGTTTATTCTTCTCTTATTGATATTAACATAAATCATCTGGTTATAGTTGTAACCCCCAGGTTTTAATGAAATATTACTTTTTCGTTGAAATTGCTATTTGCACTAATTACTCATTGGCATTCTCCTGTAACAAATATCTTGCCATTCTTTACTATTTATGAGATTGCAATAAGACAAGAAATACCAAAATAACCTGAGTTTTATATCATCCTGTCGAATGATTCTTCTTCATTTATCTATTGCTAGTTCATTCTTCCAGGAGACAGACATGGCAAAATCTGGTATCACATTTGTTGACTGGATCTTTTTTTCCTTAAAAAAATCAAATGAACATTCTGGTCTCACATACACTCTAGCCCAATATTGATATTCATTGTATGTATTAACAAAAAACTACATTTATTCATATGTTTTATTATACTGTCAATAATATTTTTATATTGACATTTAAGCATTAAAAGTATTGACTGCCTGCCATACCATGTATTAGGTTGTACTGTGCTCTTTCAGAAAGAGATTAAATCCTAAGATTTAAAGAAAATACAATCCTATCTATAAAACCTACTTAATATGACAAAGTGCTACAGTAAATTATTATTCAGTACAGTGCAATACAACTTTCTTGTACAGTAAACATAATGATCTTAGGGTACCTACCTTCAGTCTTTAAGACAGTTGTATAACTCTGGTTGTAACTATTAATCAGGGCTTATGTAAATCCCAGAAATGCTGGGATGCAGGGATAGCAGAAAAAATGACTCATGGTGCAAATTTAGAATGAAAGAAAGTCACAGAAACATGAGTCTATGTATCTGCCAAGGAACATCATGTTTTGCTCTTTCATTAAGAGAAAACTCTTCAAAGATAACACTAGTTTCTCTAAGTCCCCAAGTCATCACACTCACACACAAACACACATGTACACAGTTAATCACACATGGATGCTACTGTGTGTGAAACACAGCCAGGCATTAAAATTTTACATTGAAAATTGTAAGCCGGGCTCGGTGGCTCAGCCTGTAATCCCGTGCCTTTGGGAGGTTGAGGTGAGTGGTTTGCCTGAACCCGCGGTTTCAGACCCGCCTGGGCAGGGAGACCTCATCTCTACATTAAATCAAAAAATCAGCCGGGCATGGTAGGGCATGCCTGTAATTCGGCTACTCAAAAGGGCTGAGGCGGAAGGATGCCGGAGCCCAGCAGGCGAGGCTGGTGACAGAGTGAGACTCCAACTCAAAAAAAAGAAAAAGAAAAAGAAAAGTGTGTGTGTGTGTGTGTGTGTGTGTGTGTGTGTGTGTGTGTGTACATGTCTGTCTATTTACCATTTTCCTGTCCTAATTATATCTTGGTGGTATATGCATATTTCTGTGTGGAATAATTTTATCTATAATGATAAGTAATAGACACCTACATATATATCTAGGTTTTTTTTTTTGTATATGTGTGTAGTCATGAAAGGTGATGCTGTGAAGTGATTTACAGTTTAGATTGCTTTGTGATCAGTTATGCCCTTTTTGAATTTGGTCAAGTCATTTATATAAACTCTCTGAGACTTTGTTTCCACACCTGTAATAATAACCTTTTTATAGAGTTGTTAGGTGAATAAAGACTGAGTAGATTGCCTGGACCATATTAGCCTACCATGAGCATTGGCTATGATTAGGTGAATGTCAACTACTTCAAATAGACATACCTTTTTTCTATCATAGATTAAGCAATAAAAATCTTGTGGCATAAAATATAAAAACCATAACAATCCCAGAAAATCGTAAGGCAAAATAATAGTCAATATACTGGTAACAAATCTCTCTGCTTCTAGGCAAAAATGTACCCTAAACATCTCAGGTCATATTACAGAAATGATTAGAATTGTGCAGAATTCATATGAATACAAATAATATTACAGATTTTGGAATTATGGGAATGGAGAGTGAATTTTCTCACTTGATTTATATTGTCTTATTCTTTTATTTCTTTTTCTTTTTTTCTGAATTGGAGTCTCACTCTGTCGCCCAGACTGGAGTGCAAGTGGCCGCTTCCGGCCACCGCAGCCTCGCCTGCTGGGCTCCAGAGATCCTTCCAGCTCAGCCTTCCGAGTAGCCGGAATTACAGGCATGCACTACCACGCCCGGCTGATTTTTTGATTTATTGTAGAGATGAGGTCTCACTGCCCAGGCAGTTCTCGAATCCGCGGGCTCAGGCAATCCACTCACCTCAGCCTCCCAAAGGCACGGGATTACAAGCTGAGCCACCGAGCCCGGCTATTCTTTTATTTCTGATATACATCAAGTTTTCATGATGATCTCTGATATAAATAAATGTACTGGCCTCATTCTGCTCACTGCAATGAGAGAAAAAAGTAACTACATACAATTTAAAAAATAAACTTAGTTCTTTATTCTCAAATTGAACCTTAGCTTTTTTGGGAACACAATTCTAGCAAAACCAAACTCCACTTATCAAACTATTTGAGAAAAAGCTACTTAGGAAATGTTTAGTTGTGTTTCTACATATGTGGATATGAGCATTGGAAATGTTTCAAGTTTTTTAATATTGAGAAGAGAGTTCTGTAGTTCATACTATTCATGGCAAGAAATGCTGAAAAGATAAAAAGAAATAGGCATGGCCCCAGCTCCCAAAATAAAGGACAGCATGTGCCAGCACATAGAAGGGAACAACTGCAATAGCAAGGTCAGAAGAGGGAAGGGCGGGCCTGAATGATCTGGACACTCTTCAGATCTGCTTCAAAGAACCCAAGAGAAGACACGTTTAACTGCCCTAATAAAAGCAAAGCACACAATTAAGATAAATGCAGCAGGCAGAACTTAGTTAAAGACAAATTAAGTGATGTGTAAGGAGTTTGTATGAATTGCTTAAATAAAACATTTTGTGTAAATATTCATATAAAATTGTTAAAAAAACAGCCAAGATATAGGACCTGGGTCCAATTGACTATGAAATAAGTTCTGTCTTCTCCTCCTCCTCCTTCTTCTTCTTTCTTTTTCATGGGTATGAACTTTGCAATTAACTGGAATCTGATGCAAACAAAATGAGGCTATTTTCCCCTAGCGTTCTTTAAAAAGATTAAAACTCGGTCCACTTTATTTTCTCCTTAGAAAATCATTTAGTTTTACCATAGTATTGGTGAATTAGACAGTCTTCTACCTCGATTTGATTTACTAATTAACAATAAGATGATGGAATTTCATGGTATATTTTTGCATACATTACTTTAACTATACAATAACTTTCTGAATTAGGGACTATTATGCTGGCTTTATTTCTACTTTTTTACCACTGATATTAAATACAAAGCACACTCAAATATTGACTAGAATCTTACCTAAAAGAGTTATTAGACATCATTTGAGAATGATTTCATACTTTGCGTGGTAAAACTACTCTTTGGAGAGGTTGCCCAGTTTTTTTAGTATTACACAATACATATTGTCAGCGTTGGAAAAAGAATTCCTTCTTTGACTTTTAACTTGAAAGCTCTTTCCTATATATTGTGTCTACATTGCCTTTTTTAGTAGAGTGATTATACCATTTGTCCATAAATTCAACTGATTTTTTTCAACATAGTTTCTTATTAGTAATTGCTTTAGGTCAACAATTCTAATCCGTTGATCAAAAATGTAAACTACAATTTTGTCATAATAACAACATTTGTTTTTTTCTTCTCTCTTTTTTTGCTGTGACAAGTGAGGCACTTCAAGGAATCAAAATAAATGTTCAATTATTATATATTAGGTGAAATGTTAACATTGGTACTTTACATTTTACTGATCAATTTTCTTTTAAGTTTTAAGAATGTAAGAAGCTTGTGTAGCAAATTAGAATATAAGATATGCTTTGGGGTAAATGCTTTATATCTTGAGACTCAGAAAAACAATTTATTATTGTATTATTAAGCATCTTTCAATCTGCGTATAGCTTGTTAATTCAGAACCCATTTCATAGTTTATGGTATTACCAAAAATGGGAAAACTGGAAGAAATAAGACTATATAAACTTTTATAGTGAAGAGGATAATATACTTGCAAATATTCGTGAGAGTCAATTGACCTGGGTTAGAAGACAGTGCCAGACACAATACTGAACTTTTAAAATTCCAAAAGATTAAAACTAAAATCCCTAAAGATCAAAATCTCTAACGTCTAAAATTCCTAATATGTAAAATTCTGAAAAATGAATTCTTGGGAAGAGATTTGTGCACTTTCCATTGGACAGAGTGGAGCTACAGGAAGCCCAGAGTCTCCATCCTGCAGATAGCCTGTCATGGGACCTCCCAGCCACTGTAATCATGTGAGCCAATATGTCCCATTTTATATATCTTTTATATATCTACAGACAATTGCTATTGTTCTGGGTCTATCTGGAGAACCCTGACTAGAACAATCTGGTAGTGGAGAAACTGAATATTATTCCTTCTTACTGCATTTCTGATAATACAATAGAACAAATCTGTGAACATTTTTCTTCATAAAAATGTTGTAAAAGTGCAGTAGATGAGGCTACTTACAAATGAATAATAAAAGCTTAAACGGTAATTATTATTGATACTGCAAAAGCAGAAAATCTCTTAATTGTAACTGTTGGGCAATTCATTAAAATGGGCAATATACATTTACACAATTTGTAGGCCACCACCTCTCTCCAAGTAGAAGTGCAGTGAGTGTTTTCAGCACAGAAGTGAAATTGCAGGCAGAAAATACAAGACATCACTACTGCCAAATTAATCAATCTTGCACAAATTGTGCTTTTTCACACAACACCAATTCACTATGCTATAGAATTCATCTTCATATCAGTTTTAATCTTAGAAGTTATAAATTGTGTAAAGACATTTAGAAAGTTTTAATTCTTTTTATGCTTTTTTTTTGCAAATTTGAATGCATAAAAGTGCATTATCACAAAGTTGGCTCTGTGTGCAAGCACTGTGCACATAAATAAAAATGTTGTCGTTTCCTTAGTAAGTGAAAAGATGCCCTTTTTGTACATCTGTGTTTGCAAAAGTTAAAATTTCTCAAGCTCTTAGTTTTTTTGGTGACTGCATATGCAGTAGTATCCCATCCAAGGTTTTTGATCAATCACTTCAAAACACATAGGTTGTTTATAATAATATGTTAGATGACTAAAGTTACAAAGGTGAGTACACACAATTACTGACCATAGTGATATGCATTTATACATTTTATTTTTTGATCTTTCTGAATATGGTTTGTCTGCTCATATCTGTTATACCTGTGAGACTGTTGTCAATATACCTGTTTATGCTTGCAAAAATATGTATATTTTTATTCCCTGTTTTATTTTGTAAAGAGTTTTATGAAATGTTCTGTTGTGTTATGTTTCTCAAGTAAATTCCTTTACAATGCAATTATATAGTCTATAGAATTTTTAAATATTAATTTTTTCAGAATTATATATTCAGAATTTTGATCATTCAGGGTTGCAATTGTTAAGATTTCAGACTAATGATTTTGACTTTTCAGGATTTCAACATTCAGGATTATGGCCTTCAAGATTGTCTTTCGGGTTTATAGCCCTTGCAACACCGTTTGCCTATTAGTATGATTATTATGAGCAAATTTAATTTCCTGTAAACAAGTATTATAACCATTTAAGTTTAGAAAGGGAGATTTTGGAATAATCTGAAAACTTGAGCAGAGCTATGTGGTAAAGAAAGACATAAATCTGATTTGGAAAACATAGATCTGACTTTGGGGGCAAGAAAATTAAATTGAATATATATATAGAATGCTTTCTGTTTTTAAGAAAATGCTCTGACTACTTTATATGTGTTGCTTTTTGGATTATGAAATTTATAAGTCTTATGAAATTTATAAGGTTATAAAATGTCATATTATGGAAAGTTTGAAATTACATAACTATTTAAGTAGAAAAAAGAACTCCTTGAACCCATGCAATTTTCACTAAACTGCTATTTTCTAGATGCTTACTACTCACTTATAGATTTGTCTATGTCAAAGAATAGTGTAGTTTCATATACACTGTATTTTTATAGTCTACTAAGGCCTTCATTTCTTAAACTTCAATTCCTTCTACCTAATATATAACATTTTCTCATGAGCATTGACACAAAAATATTCAGGACAGGTGACTTGTCATTACAGATCTTTTCTTTTTCTGTTTCACTCACCCGTTCCTAAATTCAGTGTCTTCCAGGGTTTATTTGGGTAGCATTTTACACAAATTAAAAGGATAGTTTTTATCATGAGGTCCTTTCCCTTATCAAACATATTCTCAAACTTTACTGGCTACCCTAACCTAATATTAATACTGCATATCTTATATTAAAATATATTCATGCATGTAATTATTTATTAATTCAACAAATAATGTTGAATACTTACTACATGCCAGGAACTGCAGTATGACTTGAAGTCATAGTGTTAACAAAAATTAGATTTGATCTCTGCCTCATGGAGCTTATGGTCTGGGAGGTGAGACAATTATTGTTTAAATATCATATGCACATATGGATGATTACAACTTTCATTACTTGACTAGATTGTTGAAAAAATCGAACTACTATCTGAAGAGAAGGTTGTGAACCATTTATCTAATGATGAGAGTACATACAGAAATTCAAACTCAAGAAACTATCATTTGACAAATCCACCATATAATTTTGAAAATAAATGTACTTCTCTGAAGAAAAAAAAAACTGAACTAATAGACAGAAGACCCAGAATATCTAACACAATATGGACAAAGAAAAACATAGCTGGATGATTGACACTACCCGGCATCAAGACCTATTATAAAACTGCAGTAACAAATGCGATATTTGCCAAAGAACAGCACATAGATCATGCAACAGCATGGAGAGACCAGAAATACATCCACACAAATATAAGCAACTGATCTTTTACAAAGAAGCGTAGGCAATTCAAAGGGAAATGGTATTCTTTTCAACAAATAGACCCAGGCAACTGAAAGATCTTCATATTTCAGAAAAATTACCTCAAAATAGACCATAGATATAAATGTAAATT
This sequence comes from Carlito syrichta, assembly GCF_000164805.1. Taxonomy (NCBI): domain Eukaryota; kingdom Metazoa; phylum Chordata; class Mammalia; order Primates; family Tarsiidae; genus Carlito; species Carlito syrichta. The sequence continues at coordinate 266,868 of NW_007249928.1, read as the reverse complement.
GCTAAACTATATAGTTTCTAGAAAATAACATGGGACAATATCTATGTGGTCTTAACTTTGGAACTTACTTTTTAGATACAATGTCAAAAGCATAATTCATGAAATAATAAATTGATAAGTTGAACTTTATTAAAATTAAAAACTATTGCTTTACAAAAGATACTGTTAATAATATGCAAAATGTCATGAATTGAAAGAATATGCTTCTATAACACATATCTGGCAAAGGAGTTTTATCCAAAACATGCAAAGAACATTTAAAACCCTCAAATAAGAAAACAACTTTTTTTAATCGACAAACATCTCACTTAAAGATTGCAAGTAATGATATTAAAATATTTGCAACATCATATACTATTAAAGAAGAGGCTATTGAAACAATGGGTACCACAATTCATTTATTAGAATGGCTCAGCTCGAAAACACTGACAGCACTGAAAGTTGGTGAGAACATGAAGTGATAGCAACTCTCATCCTTGCTGATAGGAAAGTAAAATATAACCACTCTGGGAGAGTCTGGAGGTTTCTTGTAAAGTTAAGCATAAGCAGTTCTTGAAAATACTCCAGTCATGTCTTCATATATACTTTTACAATCTGTCACAGTCTCTCCATTTGTCATGATTTTTAGCACCTTGGCATTTTCAAAGACTATTGGTCAGTATTTTGTGGAGTGTTTTTTCATTTGTCTTTGATGAGTTCTCATGGTTACACTGAAGTAATGAACATTGGAGGTGAAGTATCTTCATTTCATGATATAGTAGGTACATAATATCTACATGACTTTTTATGTTACAGTACACTTGGTCACATAGTTAAGATGCTCTCTGTCTGCTGGATTTCTCCTCTCTGAAGTTCCTGTTTTTTGCTTTCTATTCATTATTTTTTTGTAAGTGTGTCACTAAGTAAAACCCCAAATCTAGGAGAGAGTATTTTCATAATTAATTGGTAAGTCTTGCATAAAGAAAACTTGTTTCTTATTCTTATTGATTAATTAATTATGTAATCATTTATATATAATGGTATGGACACAGGAGAATTTACCTTCTTTGAATTACAACTCACTATTATTAGTACTTATTTTGTTTCTTGAGTTATTCCAGTTTTAGTTATGGAGCACTTTCAGATGGGCATGAGCATTCTTTTGACCATTTCTTTTATAAAATATGAATCATCTCTGAAGAAACATTATATGGGTTGTAGTTAGGTCATTTCAATAAAATTCAGTAATTTAACATCGCATCATTCTGTCTATATATTCAAGATATGTAGACATATCTTGGTCATTCATTTATGTATTTAATATATGGTTATTGAGTATCCACTGTATGTCAGACACTGTTCTAAGAATTGTATATAGATAGCTTAGGTAACGCGATCCAAGAAGTAGCAGAGTGTTGATAATGCAATTCCTTGCAGATCTTTGCAGGGACTTTGGTTTTTGTCTTTACATAAAATAGAAAGCTCCTGCAGTGTGTTGAGCAGATTATTAAGTTACTTGCCTTAATATAGAGCCAACTCATTCAAGCCGCTATGTTAGAAATAGACTATCGATCGGTGAATGTTGAAGCAGGAAGATCAGTTTGAAAAAGGAATACAGGTGAGATTGATGATTCCATAATAGCTGTGGGGGATGGTGAATTAGATGCAAGGTGTGAGTGAAAGGAGAAGTTAAAGATGATTCCAAATTTAGAGTCTTAAATGGGTGATAAAGTTGCACAACATGTGACACTTAAGTGTGTAAATTCATACACACAAACACTATAAATACACAAACGTGTCTTTTTTATGTTTTCAAAAACATTAAATATTGAAAGTAATTGCGGTCTACAGTATGAAAATAATAACTGAACAATGTGATGTAAGTATCCAGTGAATAAAGTGTAATTAAAATTATAAATGAACACTATATCATTTTGTTTATTTATAAAAGTAAAGGTTAGTGTTATGTAGATAACAGAGTTTTCCCTTTATAATTTTTGTCTTTTATCTTTTTATGTTTCACTGAAAATAATACTCCAGAATATTTAGCTTTAATAGAATTTTCAATCAGTGACATTATATTTTGGATTTTTTTTCCGTTGCTTCCTCACCAAATTTATATATAACTGAATATGTGGAACGTTTCCTAATATTCCTTTTATTTACTACATTCCATTATTTATTCTGAGACTATCTGAATTTTCCATAACTTAGTGCTTGGCAAATGTGATTTTGTATATGAATTCAATAATTTTCCAAAGAAATATAATGTGTGGAAATGTTAAAATAAGATTTAAGTCTTTGTTATGTTATAAAATTACATTTTAAAAATTCTAATCTTATAGTTGGCCATATTTTCATTCCCCATATGGAGCGAAGAATTAACCATTTTTTGTTGTGTAATAGTTATATTAATCTCCCTGAGGTTTATAATTAGTACAGATAAAAATAAATGTCTTATTTTAGAATGCTTTAAATACACATATAACATGTATACATACATTCATACATATCCACCAATCTGTATCTTAAACATTATTTTTAAATGTTATATAATAATGCATCAGGATTATTAAAGAATATTAACTATAAGCAGCACTATGTTAATGTTACATACCTCTAAATGTGAATATGTGTGTTTCTGAAGATTAGTGCATCCAGAATTCAGAGATAATAAAAATGCTCTGTCTATTCTTGCTTTGGAATTTTAGATAAGAGTAGTCATATTAAGAAGCAGAGATAAAAGGAGAAGCAAGAAATAATTCAAATGCTGGAAAAGTAATATGCTACATGCAGCAAATCACAATAGCGTGTTATATATAGAAATAAGATCAGTCATTGTTTTCAAGCTTGCTAAATAAAACTGAACTCTTGGAATGGCATACCATTTGACCTTTCAGGGGCTCTTCAGCAGTATTTAACTGGTGCAAAGGGAACACGCTTGTAAGTGCCTACAGTTGACATGACAGATTCTCCTGTTAGTTAACACAATGTTCAAAAGGCAGAAGTCTCTTGCTTCGGAACGCAGGAGAGAATTCTTTTCCCAAGGAGCCACACGGTCCATATTGAAGAATGAGATGAGAAATTTTCACTCTTTGTCGCAATTCATACTCTCAGCAGGCCCTTTTAAACCAACCCTAGCAGTCAAACATTCAAAAACTACGCACTTTGAGATTGAAATACTTGATGCTCAAACAAGAAAACAGATATGCATTGTGGATAAGGTGAGTTTTGTGTATTTGTTTATTTCATTAAATATCTCTTCTTTGTCTCAAGGATTATTGATCACCTGTAAATGTTGACTAGACTGTACTAAAACAAATCCCTATCTTTTAGCCTTAATTTTATGATGAATACACAGATGCTTTACACATTGCTTCAGGAGATGTTCACTCCATTTCTTACTCAGTTTAAATTAATTAAATGGTACCTAATAATTAGGTTCTGATTTTCCTGCCATCGTTGACCATTGTCCAGAGGTATAATTTCCAGCGCTCTGTACCTTAGCCTACATGAAAATGTCTCTAAGCTTTTTTTTTATGCACATCATTGCATCAAACTCCTATAGAGTTTCAGTGGTGCTTGTAGAAAATAGTAAGCAAAAGCCACAGAAGTTGCCAATAGTAATGTCACATGATGATAAATTCTGATCATTTAAAATTATTTTGAATTTACTTAACTATTTATTTTAAAAATGACCATCTCACTTTTTAAATGAAAGTTTGCTTGCTTCAAAACCACAGTATTCAAGTTACTGAAAATAATCTTGTTTAATGCACTACCCATCAATACCCATATTCAGAGGTGTTTCACTAGGGAATAATAAAATATATTCTCAGGTTACAAAACAAAAACATAAACGTGTACATTTTAGATACATATGTGAATATGTAATATTCCAAATGTTTCCAGATATTAAAAAGTGTGAAAAGATACTATTAGCTTTTTTTTAGAAAGACATATTTATACACAATAATTCTCTATTTTGTTTTATTAAAAAGTTACATAAGTATATTTTTGTTGTTCTAAAAATAAAATATAATCACTTATTCTAGTTAACCATGTTGCATTTCTAGAGAAGAGGAAAAGAAAATAGTTTGCTGCTTTTAATTGCTAAGTAAATAGTTTATACTTTCTTATTTAGTAATTATAACACTATGGCCAGTTTAGAAGCTGAGTTATATTAACTTTTATTTATAGATAAAAAAAGATCAAGAACTCATACAAATTCATATAGATCATAAATGACACATAAGAGCTCCAACACTATTTCTATGCAACTTTAAGTCATAGGTTGTTTTTTCTTATAGTGGTACCGGGGCCATGTATTATGTAAAATACAATTTTGATATATAAATTTCATAAATGGTAAAATTTACTTCTACTTTAGTATCTAGGTAAAGTTTTTGGATTTTTGAAAAATCATCCAGGAATATGAAAATTTTTAACAATAAATTAATCATGTAGTGCTTATAAATATTTGCTTTATTGCTCTATGAAAAATGATAAGCTTACAAAGAGAACACAGTTAAATCTGGAGAACTAATGCAATGAGTGAAATGAAAAGTAAATAAATCAAGAATTTCCAGAGCCAAAGATTCTAAGATGACACTGCTTACTGTGTCCTTTCTGACATCTGTCTAAACCTTGACAAGGCAAACTACCTTAAAGTAATGAGAAACTAATGAGTTTTTAATTACTTCTCTCATACACTTAAATTTTCTGCTGTTGAAACTTTATTTGAAGGAAAGACAGGAATTTTCACATTTGTAGGTGTTAGTTAAATTGCAAATAAAATAAGCATTCTGAAGGCCTTCATTCTTTAGAGATAAGAACTTTGCTTAGGAATCTCACTCTTGAACTGTGATAGTCTTGGTATTTGCATCTCAAGTGACAAACTTTTATGGAAACTTAGCAGGCTAGATAGGAGATTAAATTTGGATTCCTCATCTTTTTTAAGACAACCAACCCCCTGTCAATGTACAATTACTGCATCCAAATCTCGAACTTCTAAGTAGAACTAGATCTTGTTTTAGTTATATAATTTGATAAACTGTTTTATAATAGAGATGGGACACAAGAGGAAAAAAAAATAATTTCTAGATTAATTACCTTTTTTGATTCATAATTCCAAACAGTTCAAATCTGCAAACTTGAGAAAAACTTATTTTATTTGTTGTTCATGATATTATTTTTCTTAGAAAAATTAACTGCTATATAGTAAGGTCATGTTAAGTGTCTGTCATTGTATTTGGCTCTACCCAGTGTACAAAAGAAGTGTTCCTTATAATTTAGTCTTTCAGTACTTACTATTATATAAAGTAGTAGAAGTTAAATATTGTGTACTTTAGAACTAAGCATATCTGGACTGAATGCTACGTCATTCATACATAGCAAGGATCAGGAAATTTACTGATCCCAAGATCCGTATTTACAATATAGGTTAATTAAGTCTTATAAAATAGTTACTAAAGTTTATTTTTTTAATTTAAAATAAGGAGTAGGAATAGTATATTTAACACACTTAGAAATAGTGCCCAGACCATAAGAAAGACAATTGTATTTTTCACTTGTAATATTCATGTGAAGTGTTAAATGAGTATACATAAAAATCCAAGAAAAAAATAAATATAAGCCTTCTGATAACAGACTCAGAATTTAAATGTAATTGCCTTACATTTAAATATCCACTTACATGATTCAGTATAATGCTTGGATTAGATAATAATATTTTCAAATATTTTGAGTGGGATGTATGTATTTTAATAATATATACTCTAAGAGAAATTTTGTTTTATATCTATAACTCAAACTTTAAAATGGACATGTATGGACTTGGAATATGCCTAAAACAAAAAGATTGAGGAAAGTCTCAGAATTAAAGAAAATATATTAATTATGTTCTTTTACTTAATCATTCTATACAGACACACACATCTCAGACAAACAAAAACCTCCTCTTTCCTCCACTGTCTTCTCCATTTTTTTGTCCATGTATCTCATTACTTTCCTCTAGTATTCTTATTGTCTGGCCTCAGTTCTCTCTTCTCACTGTATCCTAAACCCACTTCATTTGGACATTTTCTCTCCTCACCTCTCAGAATTTGAAATTGCTGAGGTCATGGTGAGGCATTGCAAATACTTTGCTCAGTCCAAAGGTTTATTATCACACTTTATCTTACTCGGTATCAGCAACATTTTCCATCCTTGATCACATCTTCCTCTATAAATCACTATTGTTATTTCAGTTTCAGAAATACACACACACACACACACACACACACACACACACACACAGTGCCAAAAAATGTACACACATTTTAAAAAAGAAAAAAGCCCATTAAAATTGTAATACTCAATATATAAACAAAAGATAAATACAAGTCACATTTGATTTCTGCAATTACAAGTGGAGCTCAAAGTGGTTACCACCAGTGTCCAAACATTTCTGATTATGGTGAACATCTCTTTTGGCATCCCTGGTATATGCATATATGTATATATAAAATGTTCAACTTCATTGTCTCTTCCCTTTCCCTTTTTGTGATTCTTCATCCGACTTATAAGATATAGGCAGTCAACAACTGAGCCATCACAGATTTTCCCAATCTACAATAATCTACTTTACTGAGTCCCAAAGTTTTAAGTATCATCTTCCTATTGATGATTCATTCACATAAATTGTAATCTATTCTTTCTCCTTGAAATGTAGTTTCCTATTTCTGCCTATCTATCTATCCATGTTATTAAGTTTCTCAAACTGAACATGTCTAAAATTGACCACTTGGTCTTTTCCCAAACATCTTCCCAGAGTTCCTTAAGCCAATAAGTGGCAACTACATTATTCTCAGGCCAAACACTTGAAGGAATCATGACTTATTTCTAAACATCACATCTCACTTGCAATCCATCTTCTTGGCAATACCTTCAAAACATATCCAGTCTCTGACAAATTTTCACCACCTCTTCTGCCAGAACTCTTAAATCATTCTCCTACTGTTGTCTTTAACACTTTCAAAATATTCCCTACATTGCAAGCAGAACCAGTCTGTTAAATCCTGTGAGATAATATCATTACCTCTCAAAGCTCATCAATGCCTTTTTTTAGGGTTTAACTACCAAATTTTCCTGAGGGCTTTTCCCGATTATTTAATACTGTAAAGCCTGCCAACATTTTCTATGACCCTTTTCTGTTTTATTTATATAGTGAACTTATTATCATCTAACCTGTTTATTTTTTTCTTCTTTTAGCTTATTACTTGGCCTACCCAAATGTGTCAGCATCAAAAAATCGGAGAGTTTTTAGCATTCAGAGTAATGTTTGACATAAAGAAAGTGTTTTGCCAATATGTGTCAAACAATTAGACCCTTGTTCAAGAAATATGTGCATTGACACTGCACTCTATTGGTAGCGATATTTATGGGATGGAGGAGGATAATATTTAAAAATACTTTTTATTTTCTCTATATTGAATTGAATTATTACTGGAATAAATGTGCATATATGAACAGAAGGAGACATTTCCCCAAACCATTAGACCAAATGCCACATTCCTTCAGGTTTATAATTTAACTTTGTAGTAATATATAATTTATTAATAGATATTCACGTTCTGATGACATTTTTAACAAACTTTTCTTAAAGAATAAGGAGATATTTATTTAGCTAATTTAGTTGCTTCCCATGAATAATTACTATAATATAACTAATCATTAATCATAAAATGGAAGGCAGATTTAAATATATTGTTAAATATTCTTAGGTATTCATTGGTACATGAAAAATGCACAAGATTGTACAAAAATACATTTTAAAATGTAACATTGAATTATTTCCAGTTGTTGCCTATCTTTGGTGCACTTCTATTTAGTAAAATGTCAGAAGCTTATCTTGAGATAAGTCAATGATTCAAGAGCATGGAAAGAACTCTGACAGTTGAGGCTGATAAATGTTTCCAATATCATCCCATTCTCTTTTCTTAATCTTTTCTCAAAGAAACTTGACCATAAGAACCCTCTTTCTTCTATTCTTCTGTTTTCTTCGTGACAAAACGATCTAAAGTTTTTAAAATTTTAACAAATAAAATAAAGCATTCAATACTTTTCTAATCCTTCTAATGGTAAAAATATCAATCATCCCTGGAAAATAGTAGAAATAATTGTAGCATAATGAGATTGCATACAAATTGTACCTTTAATACTTTAATTAGAAATCTTGAAGATTCTTAATTTTTGACATTGTCAATTTAAATATTTTACCTTGTACATGATACTTACCATATCTATGCTTTGATTTGTTCATCTCTAAAATGGGAATGACATCTGCCTTAGAATGGCCTCATGGCAACTTTCAGAAATCATGCACATGCAAATGTAAATATCTTCTTTTTTCTCTTTTCTCTTCCTTCTCTGTTTTCTCTATCGACTCCTCTGTCTCTTCATCCTATCTTTACTCCTTTCTTCCTCCTCTCCTCTCCTCTTAAGTCTTCTTTCCATTTCATATGAATAAGCTTTGAGTTCAGAAAGATTAGAATTTTAATATAAACCCGAGTGTGTTTTTTTCTTTCTCTTTGGATATGGCTTGATATCTCTGACCTTTGTTATTCTTTCTGAAGTTGGAAGACTTTCCTGGAGTAGTGATATTTATGTGTGGTCTTCATAGTGATTAGAATGAATTTAAGCCGGGCTCGGTGGCTCAGCCTGTAATCCCGCGCCTTTCGGAGGCTGAGATGAGTGGATTGCCTGAACCCGCCGGTTCGAGACCCGCCTGGGCAAGTTGGCGAGCCCTCATCTCTACAATAAATCAAACAATTAGCTGGGTGTGGTAGCACATGCCTGTAGTTCCAGCTACTTGGAAGGCTTAGGGGAAAGGATCACCTGAGCCCAGCAGGTCGAGGCTGTGGTGGCCGGGAGCGGCCACTGCACCCCAGTCTGGGTGACAGAGTGAGACTCCAACTAAAAAAAAAAAAAAAAAAATGAATGAATTTAAATAGGGAGATATGTCTGAGGCTGGAATAATTCACGGAGCTGTGTGTGTGTGTGTGCGTGTGTGTGTGTGTGTGTGTGTGTGTGTGTACTTTGCTTGCTTGCTATTTTTTGGTGCAGAGAAATAGAAAAGCAGGTAGAAAGCATCAAGTTTGTTCATATTAAGTTGGAGATTCTTGTGAGATATCCAAGTCAAGATAAACAAGTAGGCCTTTGGGTGTGAAGATTTAGAACTCTGGGGAGTTAAATTGTTAAATATGTTGCTTGGGGAATTAGAAATGCATAGATTTAGAACTCTAGGGAGTTAAATTGTTAAATATGTTGCTTTGGGAATTAGAAATGCATAGATGGTTTTCTAGTCCTTGGATTAGAGAAGATAAACTTCAAAAAAACCAAGGTGATAAGTAAGGATAGAAAAGATTCAACTACTGAGGCTGAAGAAACTTCAACATGTAAAAGTCTAAATAAAAAGGAGATGACTGAGGTAAATATGGAAAATGTGCTAGAGTGATAGAAACACAGGAAATGCTGCATCGCAGAATCTTAAGCCAGAGAATTTGAGTAAAAAAGATAAGTTTAGTAGTATCAAATATGACTAAGAAGCATAGAGAAATACAATAAGTATTCTTTGTATTAAATGGTGTGGTATTAATTAAATTGTATTAAATGCTGTGGTAGTCACTGAATTTAAGCTGACCATTTTAGGTAACTGACTTGGGACAAATCCAATCTGGAGTGGATCATGACAATCAATGGGGGATAAGAAATTTGAGTTTGCTAGAAGGCATTTCTTTTGTAGCTCATAGGTCTTTGGAAAAAGTTATTTTTTTTTTTCAAGGTTATACTGTATTTTATGTACCTCGACTTGCATTCTTGGAATTACCACTATCTCTTCTTTATTACTCAAGTTTTCAATATTTTATACTAGGTACCAGTTTCAAAACACATTTGGTAATTTCCACTTCTTAATTTTTGGGTAAATTTGATTCCTCTGCCTGGAGTATCTTCTGTCACAATCTGCCCAATTCACATTTATTCTGTAAAAGATGATAACTCCTTTGTGTACCACTTGTGATCTTCTATTAGGAGATATATTCTTCATCACAGTAATGGTTCAAATATCTATTATTTACTGTATATGATTCAGTAGTTGGGAATGAACATTTGCAAGCTATCATATTAATTTAAAAGAGTAAATTGGTGCTTGTTTAATCTAATATTGAGATAATAATACTAATAATAATAACGTGAGGCTTGTATTTGGTATATTAGTACTCCTTGTTTATGGTAATAAATTTTTATTGTATTTTAAAAATGAATCAGTTCATGACAAAATAGAATATTTAAAAAATGTTACTTTGTTCTGCAAAATTTTGAGAGACATTACATTAGATGTTATGGAAATTATCTGTTTTAACATTACCAAAACTTAAACAGATTAAGTGATCTGAATGTTAGTGTACAATAAATACATGTTGGATTCCAAAATACAGCATATCGTGTCCAGGCTATTGTTGAATTTCATTCTAAAAATTGCATTTCTCTTGACAGACAAGGTAAAAATAACAATTACACATGGCCACTGCAGCCTTGACTTGCTGGGTTCAGTTAATCCTTCCGCTTCAGGCTTCCAAGTAGCTGGAACTACAGTGCACACCGCCACACCTGGCTAGTTTGTTTTTTGTGATTTATTGTAGGGATGAGGTCTCACCAAGTTGCCCAGGCTGTTCTTGAACCCCCAACCTCATGCAATCCTCTCTCTTTGGCCTCCAAAAGTACTGGGATTACAGGCTGAACCACTGCGCCCCCACCAAAGAAAGAAAATTAGGTGGAACATTTTGCACAACAAAAAGAAAGCTATTTCCTACTAAATCAAGATTGGATGAAGAAAGTTAATGCTTATATATATATATTTAAAAGTGCACAAAAGGCTTAAAGGACATGTCTGTATAAGGAAACTAGCAGTGAGATGGTAACAATATCAAAAAAGATATACAAAGGCTGTGAATAGTCTGTTATTCAAATGAGACAAACAGCTGCTATATGAGTGACTACTGTAATTTAGATTACATGAAGTTGAAAATGAAATATATTTCTTAATCCTAAAATGCATGAATCTAATTAGAAAGACAAGTCACACACTTAAAATAAATTATAATATGATAAATAGCATACACAATTTTAACACAAATTACACTAAGAAACTTGGGGACAGCTTTTATCTAGTAGAAATTCGCTAGGAGAATGAGACTCAAAGAATTATATAGCTGAAGGTGACACTTAAAAGGATCTTAAATATATATATATATATATTTAGAAATAAGCAAAATGTATGAGACCCATACCCATATATAT
>NW_007249928.1:226000-255529 GCF_000164805.1 Carlito syrichta | reverse complement strand
TGTGTACACATTACAATACAATAGCCTGGGTGGGTGAAAAGAGCATCCCAGGCAAAAGATAGCATAGCAAAGAAAAAAGTGGCAGGAAAGTCACAAGCAAGACTGCTGGCGTGATGTAATTAAGTACAAGATCTGATGTTACAGAATGGAACAAACTGAGATTAAAATGGTATGATTGGGAATGATGAGGGAGGACCTGAATAGTCTTGCTAAACCATTTAGATTCTTTTTTGTTTCAAACAAGGTAGTAAATTCTTTTTTTGTTCAGATCTGGCTTTTAGAAATTAACTTTGGCAACCATGTGGAAGATAAATAGTAGAAAGACTAAAGATGGTTCAGTAAAACTGAGAAGCAAATCTTTAGTGAGCTTATTCTGTCTTATATGGGAGGCAACATAATATCAAGGAACGGCTTTGAAGACTCTGCCAGCTCTCATGCTTATCTAGCACTTCATATTTTAATAAGCATGACACTAAGCACACTTATTTTTTCTCTTATGTTTTAATAACAAAAATTATTGCACCCATTAAATATATTAAACAGCTATAAAATGGGGAAATGTTTAATGAAATGCTCACATTGTAGTAAAAATATTGAAGGTAACTCTTTTCTCTTATGTATGTGTGTATAAAAATTGTTTGGGGAATAAGTATTAAATAGTTCAAATTAAATATAAATCACCATGTACATCTTTAGGACACACTTGAACCTATATGATTTTATATATATTATATATTACATATTTCTTATATATGCAAAATACACACACACACATATATACAACAAAGAATAAATATACTACAGTTTCTATCAAATGTCATTTCAGCTGCATAAGTTAAAGAAAAGTCCAATAGAATTTAGAATGTAGCATTATAGATAAAAATAACCTGATATTCCAGTATCACTTTAATTCAGCTAAATTCAGTTTTACTTAGATTTTACTGTTTGCATAGTGATGAATTAAACCAATATTCCTATTTGTATACCTGAAAATGGGCAAGAAATTCAGGATGAAGAAATTCTGAATTCTTTTATGATCTTAAAAAAAAGTTAGACTATTCTTTCATAATATATTTCTGAGAAATAGTCTTGACTTGCTCTTTTTAAAATTTGCTTGATTCTTATTTTAGAAATTAAGCAAAATTTATATGACCCATACCTTTTCTAGATTATCATTTTATTGGTACATTTTGATACCATGAAAAGGAACACTCAAATCATTACCTAACTTAGTTCTGTGATCTTAATGTGCAATTAAATATAATAAGCTGAATTTTTTTTTTTTTTTGGAGTTGGAGTCTCACTCCGTCGCCAAGGCTGGAGTGCAGTGGCACACTCACGGCCACCCCAGCACTGACCTGCTGGGCTCCAGCTATCCTTCCGCCTCCGCCTTCCAAGTAGCCGGAATTACAGGCGCACACTACCATGCCTGGCTAATTTTTTTTATTTATTGTAGAGATGAGGGCTTGCCAAGTTGCCTGGGCTGGTATCAAACCTGCTGACTTAGGCAATCTACTCGCCTCCACCTCCCGAAGTGCTTGAGCCACCATCCTCAGTGATTTTTTTTTCTTTGTAATTGCTTTTCACCAGTTCTGTGCTCAAGGTTTCTTTGTGCTCAACTTTTTTGTCTTATACTTATTCCTCATAAAATAATCATTTAACAAATGAGCAATAATTTATCACAATGCAAAGTAATAAATACTCCATTATTTCACATTTTAAATTACCTAAAGCCTTTAGGGAGAAAGTTCTGAGGGGTAAACTTGTAGTAAATGGAAACTGAAATTTATAAAACACTATAACTTTTAATGACCTCACATCACAAATTTTAGGGCACAAACTTGCGGTCCCTGAGGTCTAAAGTCTGCATAATTGGAAGCATAGGAGTGATGGAATTTATATTTTTGCTGGAATTTGTCTCATGCAAGCATATAAATCCTGCCCAGTCCTAAATTATTAAAAAATGAGTACTCTCAGATTTGTGTATATTTTAGTTGCATGTTTCTACTGTGAAAGCTGAGGTATGTGCTTAGCTACATAATAAAATACAAAAGTTTGGAGGAAAATCATTTTTTCAAGATGCTAGAAAATGTTTCAATGATTATTATTATTATTATTATTTTGAGTTGGAGTCTCACTCTGTCGCCCAGACTGGAGTGCAGTGGTCGCTTCTGGCCACTGCAGCCTCGACCTGCTGGGCTCCGGCGATCCTTCCGCCTCAGCCTTCCGAGTAGCCGGAATTACAGACGCGCTCTACCACGCAGGGCTGTCATTTTAGTTTTTATTTGCATTTCTCTAATGATTAATGAAGTTGAGTATTTTTTTGATACTCAATTTTGTTGACTGCTTGGATGTTTTCCTTTGAGAAGTATCTGTTTATGTTCTTTGTTCACTTTTTAATGTTTTGTTGTTGGAGTTGTTGTTGCTGCTGTCTAGTCAATTTGCTTGATTTCCTTGAATATCTTGGATATTAGGCCTTGGTCAGATGCATAGCTTGGAAATATTTTTTTTTTTTTCCATTTTGTGGGTTCTTTCTTTACTCTCATGATGGTTTCTTTTGCTGCATAAACACTTTTCAACTTGATAAAGTCTCACCTGTCAATCTTAGGTTTTGCTGCATTTGCTTTTGAGGACTTGACATGAATTCATTGCCTATTCTGATGTCCAGGAGAGGGTTCCTTAAGTTTTATTCTGAAATTATTATTGTTTAGGGTTTCACAATTAAGTTTTTGATCTATTTAGAGTTAATTTTCATATGTGGTGACAGGTAGAGGTCCAGTTTTATACTTCTGCATGTGTTTAGCCAGTTTTCCCAGCACCATTTGCTAAAATATGGTATCTTTTTCCCAATTCTTATTTTTGTCAGCTTTGTTGAAGATGAGTTGGTTAAAGCTCTGTGGCTTTATTTCTGTCCTGTTCCTTTGGTCTATGTGTCTATTTTTGAACTAGTACTATGCTGTCTTGGTTTCTGTAGCCTTTTAGTAAAACTGAAAATATAGAAGTATGATGCCTCCAACCTCGTTCTTCTTGCTAAGAGGTGCTTTAGCTATTAAGACTCATTTGTGCTTCTATATAAATTTGTGTATTATATTTTCTTGGTCTGTGAAAAATTATCCTGGTGGTGTGATAGGGATTGCATTGAATCTGTAGATTGCTTAGGGTAGGATGGATGTCTTAATAATATTAATTCTTCCAGTTTATGACCATGGGTTCTTTTTTCCATTTGTTTGTGTTAGCTTTGATTTATTTGAGCAATGTTTTATAAGTTTCAATGTAAGAGTCTTTCACCTCTTTAGTTACCTGAATGCTGAGAATTTTTTTTGTGTGTGTGTGGCTATTGTGAATAGGAATATTTAATGCAATTTATTTTTTGAATTTGTTTCTCAGTCTGCTTGTTGTGAATGTACAACAATGCAGCTGTTTTGTGTGTGTTGGTTTTCCATCACTAGACAGTGCTGAAGTTAGTGCGAGGAGACTTTTGTCAGACTTGCTAAGGTTCTCTAGGAATAGAATAAAATCATCTGCAGCGATATAGTCCAACTTCCTCTTTTCTTGTTTTGATATCTCTAATTTACTTATTCAGCCTGATTGCTCTGGCTAGGACGTCCAGAACTATGTTAAACAGGAGACATGAGAGTGGGCATTCTTGTGTTGCTCCAGTTCTTCGGGGGGATGGTTACAGATTCTGCCGATTAAGCATGACAGTGGCTGGAGGTTTGTCATTGATGACTCATTATTTTGAGAAATTATCTTTCAATGTCTATATGTTGGAGGGTTTTAATCAAGAAGGAATATTGCAGCTAATGAGATAATTATGATGTTCTTTGTTTTACACCTGTTTATGTGATGGATTACATTTTTTAATTTATATATGTTGAACCAGTCTTGCATCCTGGGAATGAAGACCACTTGGCTGTGATGGATGATCTGTAAAATGTGCTGTTGGATGCAATTTGCTAGAATCTTATTGAAAAATTTTTCATCTACATTTATCAGATGAATTGGCCTGTAGTTTTTGATTGTTTATTTTATTTTTCTTGTTGAGTCTTTGCTATTTTGAGGTGTCAGGATGATATTGGCTTCATAGAATGAGCTAGAGAGAATTCCTTCCTTCTTGATTGCCTGGAATATATTTAACATGATTGGTATCAGTTTGTTCTTGTACATTTTGTAGACTTTAGCTGAGAAACCATATGGATCAGAACTTTTTCGGTGTGGACATATCTTAGTACTGAGTCAATTTGTTGGATTGTTGCTGGTCTGTTTAGGGTTTCTATTTCTTCCCATTTCAGTCTTGAGAGGGTATGTGATACCAGGAATTCCTCCATTTCCTCTAGATTTTCTAGTTTATTCGTGTTCATAATAATCACTGATAACCTTTTGTATTTCTTCAGGGACAGTTGTGACATCACCTTTTTGATTTCTATTTGTGTTTATTCAAATTCTGTCTTTCTCTTTTTTATAATCTGGCCAGGTGTCTGTCAATCTTATTTATCCTTTCAAAGAACTAATTTTTTGTCTTGCTTTTCCTTTGCATTATTTTTCTTGGTCTCTATTTCATTTCATTGTACTTTTGTTTTAATAATTACCATTTTTTCTACCAATTCTAGGTTTTGAATGCTCTTGCCTTTCCTACTCCCTTAGATGTGACATTAGACTTAACTAAAGATCTCTCTGTTTTATTGATGTGTGCATGAAGTTCTCTAAACTTCCCTCTCAGCACTGATTTCATGGTATCCTAGAGATTTTTTGATGTATTGTATCTTTGTCTTCACTTGTGTCTAAGAATCTTTTATTTCTACATTAATTTATGTATTAACCAAAAAGTTATTCAGATGCATGTTGTTTGACTTACATGTATTTGTGTATTTGGGGAGATTTCTATTGTGATGACATTTATTTTTATTCCTCTGTGGTCTGAGAAGATGCTTGATATAATTTCAACCCTTAAAAATTTGCTCTCAATTTATGTTAGAGTCATTGGTCAGCTTGGAGGGGCTTCTATGTGATGAAGAGAATAATGTATATATTGTGGTTGTTGAGTTGTAGAATAAAGTGTTCTGTAGTTATTAGGTCAGGTCCGATTAGTTAAGTGGTTGAGTGTTGAGTTAAGGTTCCTAATTTCCTTGTTAATCTCTTGCTTCATTTATTTTTGTAAATTTGTTAGTGCGGTAAAGTTTCTGACTAAAATTATATGACTATCTATTCCTCTCTTATTTTAGTTAGCATTTGTTTTATACATTTGGGCTCGACTATATTGAGTGTGTGTATATTCAAGATAGATTTGTTTATGGCTTATAGATTGAGACCTTATCATTATGTAGCTTTTTTTTTTTTCCAGTTTCCTTCTTAACTTTTATTGGTTTAAACTCTGGTTTGTCTGATATTAGAATTACCACTACTGCTCTTTTTTTTGTTCCTTATTTGTCTGAGAGATATTTCTACAGCTCTTTACCTTAAGACTGTGAGTGTCATTTGCAGTGAGATGGGTTTCCAGAAGGCAGCAAATGGATGGTTCTTGCTTTTTTATCCAATTTACTCTTCTATTCTTTTTGAGCAGTGTATTCAATCCATTCATGTTTATGTTAATGACTTATATGTGGTTGGTTGTTCCTTTCATACTAAAAAGGCTGCTTTGATTTTTCAGCTTTGTGGTGGGTTTGTGTGGGCTGCAAGCTATGTGCTTGCCTGTGTTTTTTGCATTGTATGGAATCATTACTTTGATTCTGTCCTTAGAACCTTCTTAAGCATCTCCTGAAGAGTTGCTCGGGAAGCAACATATTCTCTTATGGATTGGATGTCTGGGGAGGATTTTAATTCTCCTTCAGTAATGAAGCTTAAGTTGGCAGGGTAGGAAATTCTTGGCTAAAATTGTTTTTCTTTAAAAATATTGAAGATAAGATCTGAGTTCCTTTTGGTTTGTGGGGTTTCTGCTGAGAGAAGTCTGTTGCAATGCTGATGGATCTTCTCAAGTGGGTGATCTGTTCCTTCTCTCTGATGCCTTTAGGATTTTTTTCTTTCATGTGCACCTTGTGGAGATGGATTATTATGTGTCTTGGGGATGGTCTTCATGTGTAGTACTTTGCACAAGTTCTCTGAATCTCTTGCATCTGTATGACCAATAGGAAAAATTTTCTTGGCTGATATCTTGGAAGACTTGCTCTAGGGTATTCTCAGTTTCTCTTTCTCTCTCAGATATGCTAATCAGCCATTGATTTGGTCTTTCTATATCATCTCAAATCTCACATAGACTTTGCTTATTCTTCCTGAGTCTTTTCTCCTTGTTTTTGTAAGACATGGTCAGTTTAGTATTTCAAACCTCAACATCTGAGAATCTTTCATCTGCCAACTTGGTTCTGCTGTTATTCTCATCAATATGTTTTAAAATTCCAGGAAATAATTTTTTATTTTCTGGAGTTCAGGCTAGACCTTTTTTATATTGGCCAGTTCAGCTTTTATCTTCTGCACTGTTTTGATTTTCTGAATAATCTGTGCATTCATCTTGTTGTGATTTTCCTTGACATTCTTTGCCATCCACAGTCTGAACTCTATGTCTGTTATCAGGGCCACATGTTCTGGATGGATTCTATTGCTTGGGATCTAGGAAGCCCTTTTGTGAGCATTGACACATTAAAGCTTAGGGGATTGCTGGTGATTGTTTCGGGGGGAGAAGTAGTTCGTCCTCATCTTTGAGGGAAAACTATTCTTTTTTATTTTTATTTTTATTGTTTGTAATTAGTTAAGGTTGATACTTTACTTATTTTCCTTTCTTTGGCCTACATGGGGGAAGGGCGGGGGCAGCAGTGGCTGGAACAGTTGAGTTCTGGGGGAAACTATCTGAAGCTGTTTCACAGTACTGTCTGGAAAAAATGGGATGAGGTCTTTCTCCCATTTCCCCTTTGTCTGTGGTAGCCCACAAGAAAAGCTCCTCCCTAGACTGCTTGTCTTTCCTCTTTCCGCAGGATTGGCAGATGACAGGTAGAGAGCCCTGTAGCTCTACTCTGGCTCAAGTGTTCTTAGGGGTGTGGATTGGCCTCCTCCCACCTGGGCATGACTCCCCTGTTTGCCCAGGAGTAGAAAGAAAGCACATTGTTACTTTTTGTCCCTTGTCTGTGGGCGGGGCCACTGACTCAGCAGCTGTGCCCTGCTTCTTAGATCCTTCTCTGCTCTGTGGCAGGAGTTGCAATCACATTGGTAGAGCCCTGAGGGCAAGCTGTGTTTGCAACCCTGTCCCTAGTCCTCAGAGGCTGCCTGGCACTCATGAAACCTCCCCAAATGGGTCACATCATCCCTGCTGGGTGCTGGGGAGGGAGCATGTTGGCGTGGCACAGACCACCGCCTTTGTGCTTCCCTAGGGAGGCTCTCCGTGGGTGGGTAGCTGCTGTAGTATGGGAGTCTTTGGAACTAGGGTCCCCTAGGTTTCATGTGGGACCTACTAGTACCTTGGTCTCCATCCAGGGCGTCCTGTGTGCACCCAATCTAGAGCCCGAGGGTTGCTGGGCTGGGGAGAGTTCTTGGTCTCTTTATTGGCTGATTTTGCAGGGGCCTGTATAAGGTACACAGTGAAGAAAAGTTGGTGTTTTAGTTACCTTTTCTGTTTCTAAAGGCATATGCCGTCCTCATGTCAGGGGTGTCAGGTGTTTGGGATTCTTCATCCTCTGCATATCCAGGTGACCATATGGCAGACTTCAGTTTGTGTTTTCAGTTCAATCCCCGAGGTCCTAGGTTTGTTCCTTCATATAGGATTCTTTGCAGAGAGCAGCAGTCATGTGATGTTATCAGTTGGCCAACTTGGCCCTCCCTCGATCTTATGTGTTTACCATTAGATGAGTTGACCATCGTCATTTCTCTCATTTTGTGTAGAAATGAAGATCTTGTTTAAAAATTGATAACACGTTATTTTATTTGAAAGAGGAAAACTAAATATTTATTATTCTAGGCTTGCCCTCCAAAGAAGTTGAATTTTCTAACAACATTATACATAAATATATGTACATATAATGATGCAATGTATGTAACTTTATATCTATATATTTATCTAGCTTGTTAGCTATCAAGACACAAAGTAATGTGCAGAATGGATTATTATTTGAGACTAAGAGAAAATATTGAAATTGTACCTGGGCTTATAATCTTCTTCAACATTCTAGATAATAAAAATTTTAAATATTTGGGAGCATGATAAAATTTGAAATTGACATTTAGTAAACAAGTCATTCTCCCAGAATGATAAAACTGCATTTTCACATCATAAAATTGTCTCCCAGGTGAAAATAATCTCACCATACAGTGGTGCAACACCATTGTTTAGTGACAAAAATTATTGAAATGTGAGTATTTTATAGCCTCGAACTGAACTGATGTAATGAGATTTGTTCCAGTATAAAATGGAAATAAAATTTCAAATAATTTCTAGAAGTCTTTCATGGCCTTATTTACTCACCTTTTGATTGAACTTAGCCAAATAATAGTCTAATGAGCTGGGTTCGGTGGCTCAGCCTGTAATCCCGCGCCTTTGGGAGGCTGAGGTGAGTGAATTGCCTGAGCCCGCAGGTTCGAGACCCGCCTGGGCAGCGAGACCTCACCTCTACAATAAATCAGAAAATCAGCCGGGCGTGGTAGCGCATGCCTGTAATTCCAGCTACTCGGAAGGCTGAGGCAGAAGTATCGCCAGAGCCCAGCAGATCGAGGCTGCGATGGCCGGGAGCGGCCACTGCACTCCAGTCTGGGCAGCAGAGTGAGACTCCAACTCAAAAAACAAAAAACAAACAAAAAAAAATAGTCTAATGACATGTAACACAGCAACATTAAATAGTAAGCTTAAAACTATAAATCAAGTCTTATATATGTTAAATTTTTTTCTAAGAAATTTTAATAATTTTTCCTTAAATCCACAATTTCCAGATATAATCATATTTGATACCATAAAAATACATATATATTGTAATCACTACATCAATTGTTATTTTCTGTAGGATAGTATCTATCTTCAACACACAAAAAATGGAAAAACTATGAATAGTAAGTCTGATAAAATATACTTTAATAAATATCCTTATATGTGTGTATTTTGAAATGTAAAGATATTGAACTAAATATTTGATGATCAGAAGGGTAGACTCTGGTAAAGATTAATTTTTTTTTTTTTTTTTTGAGTTGGAATCTCACTCTGTCACCCAGACTGGAGTGCAGTGGCCGCTCCCGGCCACTGAGCCCCGACCTGCTGGGCTCCAGCGATTTTTCCGCCTCAGCCTTCCAAATAGCTGGAACTACAGGCACGCACTACCACGCCCGGCTGATTTTTTGATTTATTGTAGAGATGAGGTCTTGCCAAGTTGCCCAGACGAGTCTCGAACCTGCGGGCTCAGGCAATCCACTCACCTCAGCCTCCCAAAGTGCAGGATTACAGGTTGAGCCACTGAGACTGGCTAGGATTACTATTTTTATTCTAATTTTAAACTGGTTCTCACACAGGAACATGGTAGGATTAAACTCGCCTATGTCCCTGAAATAACTTGTTTTGTGCTTGCAAAATATAGGTGAAAGGCCCACATTTATTACCAGATGGAAGCTTGAAGAACCCAATATAATTTAATCACCTTTTCTTTAAACCTCTGTTTTAGATATGGACAGTTTTGCAGATGGTGTCTGCTTTGTCAGAAGAGGTTCTAGAATGAGGCAAACACAGAGTAGATACACAAGCCAATCTGTGATGTACATGGGTGGGAAATAAGAATGGACTGTTTAAAGTCACTGAGTTTTGAAGCACAACCTATACTCTTGTAGCAGGGGAATTCAATTAAATTTGAATTAAAAACAGTTTTTGTGATTTTGTCAGTTCATTAAAAATCCTTTAACCACTAGGAAAATCTGTAACAGAGAAAGAGAGAGTTTTCTATGTCATTGTAAAATATTTCTTCTTGAATTTTAACTTGTGTATCAAAGTCACAAGTCTTTCATTTAAAAAAGGAAGAGTTATAAAATATTTTATTACTTGCATGAGGTAATTCAATAAATTGAGTATATGAAATATTCTACTTACTAGATGTTAATCTCTTCAATTGATGTTTAGTGAGTATCTAGCATATAATAGAATTTTTATTTGGTAATATTGGATATAAAAGGCAGCAAAAGTGAGCTGATTCTAAATACATAAATTTACATCAATAGAACTAATATTAATCTGATGATTAAGTTGGATTATTACAGTGGATAGGATTCTGTCTAATGCAGTAGACATAGCTCTGAGGAAAATACATATAACATTTAGTTTAGAACATTTAAATTTAAAATTTCTGTGTAACATCTGTAGATAGGTTAAACATATAGTTGTACATATACATTTACAGCTATGAAAAAAAGTTGGTGCGAAAGATACACATTTGAGAGTTTGAAAATATATAGCATTCAAGGTCATGAGAATTAATGACATCGGCTTCCTTGATAAATAATAAGTAATTTTTATTAGGATTACCAAACCAATGTAATTAAGATGTTGAAACTTCATGGCTAATTTAATCATCAAGCATATTTTCAGGATGTAAGACACATGAAATGATAACGTTTTGATTTTTTTCTAGGATGTCAAATACACTGTAGTTGTTTACTTGCTGAGGACAAATTCTTCCAGGAGCATGCAATACACAGTTAAATTTGAAATGTAATGCAATCATATTTAGTGGCTGGCCATATTCAATAGCATTTATGAAGACAGTGAACCAATGATGCGGAAATAATTGTAGCTTCTATCTCCGTGGCTTGATTTCAAACAATTCATTAATGACATGAACTTTCAAAAGTTGATTTTCCTCTTTACTTTTTGCTTGAAACTCATCTCACATTCTCTATATTTTGGAAACTGTGATATAAATCTTGAAGTAGATAAAAATACATGTATGACCATCACTTCAAAATGTGAAGTGACCTCTAATATTAAATTGTTATATATCAAAGCTATAAGATACAGTGTTTCTTCACATCAATAGATTAAATCCAGTTATCTAAAACATAAGACACCACTTTTACAATATAAACACTATATGATCAATAAGTACTGCTCAGCTTAAATTGAGCAGTGATTTTAAATAATCAATAATGTACAATAACAAAAGTATAATGCTCATTCATAAGACATGCCCAATGTGAATAAGCAGTAGCTTTGCTTGAAGATCTCTTTATTATGGAAGTACATTAAATTAATCATCTTTTGTTTTTACCATTGTCAGTTGCCAAGTAGAGTAAACAGAAATTTGGTTAACTACATGCTGCCTCATAAAATTTCTTCTTGACTGCTAAACTTGTAACTTCTCACATTTCACAGGTCAAGCAATGTCTAAGTTCAGCATGGTGAAGATGCAAAATATTCCCTCTGGGAGACATGTCCAGCCAGGGACAGAAACAATTTGAACAATTATAAATATATGAGATTAAGCAAAGGCTCTTAGCAACAAAAATATTAACTCCAAAATCCATAGGCTAAAGTTCATTGACTTTAATCATGTAAGGAGTCTTAATCCTTCATGCAAAGGCTATTAATTTATTTTCTTATTAGAAATAATTGTACCAAAATCTATTAACTTATTTTCTTTTTTGGAATAACTTCCTGGTGTCTAAGCCAGAGACAAGTAAAACCTGTAACAGCGTCAAGTCCAAAAATAGGAACCGGCAGCTTTGAGAACCTATACTTTGGGCAACCTCTTTCAGGTCCCCTCCTGCTGTGGGAGTTTTTCTGTCTTCTTAATAAATCCTGCTTTCTAAAAAAAAAAGAGAGCGAGAACATATATTTATCGTGGTAGAAGTCAGTAGCTACCAGATAGCTATGTGAAAATTTATAATTCCTTTTAAGGTCTAAGGCTAAAAATGGAAATGCTTTCTCTCCTGTTCATGTTTCATTAGCTAAAGCAAATTAAAAACAAAACAAAACAAACAAACAAACAAACTGAAACATCAACCAGTATGACTTTCTAAGTAAAGAGGAGACATTTTAAAAGTTGCTAAAATGGCCTCAGTTGTCACTGATCTTTAGTTTCTAAGATCCATTAAAATTATCTTACTCTTTTGAATAGGCCTACATATATTAAATAAATTGAATAAACACGTAAAATAGCAGTGCCATGCCCAAATGGGTTATTTGTTGACTTGTATCAAATATAGAAGAAATAAATTATGTACTTTATTTACAATCTTTTCAGAGGAGAGAATCAGAATAACTTATTCTGATACAAAAAACAGACAGAGGAATTACAAGAAAAGCAAACTACAGACTAATAATTTTCATAAATATAGATGCCAAAATCTATTGTCAAATATTAGCATGTACATTTAACAATGTATAAAAAGAATTACGCATGATGATCAAGTAGTAATTATCCCAGTTATACAAGGATGCTTCTACATTTAAAAAGCAATAAATATGGTTCATCACATCACCAGAGTAAGGAATATTTACATGATTATATGAATAGATATAAAAAATCATTTGACAAAATCTAATACCTATTCATGATTTAAAAAACTCAGTAAATTAAGAAAAAAAGAGCAACTTCTTAAACTTGACAAATAATACAATACCTCCAAAAGGTTTATTACTGTTCAAATCACTGTATTTTTCTCCCTAGGCACACCTCTCAGAGAGAATATTTTGCATCTTCATCTTGAACTCATGCAAGTCATGCAACTTGATTAGCCTATAGAATGTGAGGGAAAATTAAAAGTCTAATATCATTCTTAATGGTAAAATATTCAAAATTTTCCTACAAAAATCAAGAACAGGGAAAGGATAGTAACTCTCACCACTGCTATACAGCATCATACTGAAAGTTCTAGCTAATACATAAAACAGGAAGAAAATAAAAAATTTACAGATC
This sequence comes from Carlito syrichta, assembly GCF_000164805.1. Classification (NCBI taxonomy): domain Eukaryota; kingdom Metazoa; phylum Chordata; class Mammalia; order Primates; family Tarsiidae; genus Carlito; species Carlito syrichta. Next base: position 242,663 of record NW_007249928.1, on the reverse strand, counting down.
GGTAAGGGAAAATAAAACTCTTTGTTTACAGATGGTAAGTTTGCCATGTAGAATATATGAAATAATTGAAAACAATCAAATAAAAACCAACAAAACAAACAAATTGAAAAATAAATCTGAAATTACTATGCAATTATAGCAAGGTTTCAAAATTCAATGTTAATATACAAAAGAAAGCCGGGTTCGGTGGCTCAGCCTGTAATCCCCGCGCCTTTGGGAGGCTGAGGTGAGTGGATTGCCTGAGCCCGCGGGTTCGAGACCCACCTGGGCAGCAAGACCTCATCTCTACAATAAATCAAAAAAATCAGCCGGGCGTGGTAGCGCATGCCTGTAATTCCGGCTACTTGGAAGGCTGAGGTGGAAGGATCGCCAGAGCTCAGCAGGTCGAGGCTGCGGTGGCCGGGAGCGGCCACTGCACTCCAGTCTGGGCGACAGAGTGAGACTCCAACTCAAAAAAATATATATATATATACAAAAGTATATCACTTTTCTATATCCGATATGCTAGCAACAAATAAAAGCAACTCAAACTTATATATTAATAGCAACTAGAGTTGCTTATTTGTAATTATTTATAGTTATATATAGTTATATATATATAGTTATATATTTTACATTGTCACTGAAAAATTAAAATACCTGGTTATAAATCTATGAAATCTATAACTTGGTTATAAATCTTATGAAATTCACGAGAAATCTAAATTAACTGATGAAAGAAACTAAAAAATAACTAAATGTATGGAGCACTATTTTATCTTTGTAAGTAAAAAAACTTAGTATTTTCAAGATGTCTGTTCCTCTGAAATAGATACCAATGTAATGCAACATCAATAAAAATTCCTGTATTATTTTGTGCATATTGAAAAACTCTTTCCAAAGTGAATATGGAGAGGTAAAAAATCCTGAAAAAGCAACACAATACTGAAAAATAAGAGTGATGTTTAAAAATTGACTTAACCTGACTTTAAGATGTAGTATATAGGTACAGTAATTAAGACTATGTGAGTGTTGGCAAAAGCGTAAAAAAATATATTAATTAAATAGGAAAAAGTGCCTAGAAATAAAGCTATATAAGTATAGTCAACTGATCTTTAACAAAGAATCAAAGACAGCCCAATAGAGAAAGATAGTTTTTTTAACAAATGGTATTAGAACAGATAGAGATCCATGTGCAAAAAATAAAAACAAATAAAAAGGAAAATGGGAGATCTAGATACACCTTACACATTTTGCATAAGTTGACTCAAAATGAATTCTAAACTAAATTCTAGACTAAATACAAAACTATAAAATTTTTGTGATATAACCAGAAAATTTCTACGTGATCTTGTATTTGGTAGTGATTTTTTAGATACAATACCAAAACTTGCTCTGTAAAAGAAATAATTGATAATCTAGAATTAATTAAAATTTCTGCTCTGCAAAAGTCAATGTCAAGAAAATAAAAAGACCAGCCACAGCCGAGCTCGGTGGCTCAGCCTGTAATCCCACGCCTTTGGGAGGCTGAGGTGAGTGGAGTGCCTGAACCCGTGGGTTCGAGACCTGCCTGAGCAACTTGGTGAGACCTCATCTCTAAAATAAATAAAAAAATTAGCCAGGCGTGGTAGCGTGCACCTGTAGCTACTTGGAAGTCTGATGTGGAAGGATCACCGGAGCAGCCACTGCACTCCAGTCTGGTCAACAGAGTGAGACAACAACTCAAACAAACCAAAACAACAAAAAAAGACTAGCCACAAAGGAAGGAAAATATTTGCAAAAGACAGCTGATAAAAGATACATATACAAAATATGCAATAACTCTTAAAATTAAACAATAAGAAAATGAACAATTCAATTGTATAATTAACTAAAGACCTTGAAAGACACTTTGCAGATGGCAAATAAGTGTGTAAAAAAAATGCTCCACATCATACATCGGCAGGGAAATTATCATAAAAATAACAATGTGATATTACTATGCTTTTACCAGAACAACCAAAATCTAGAACACTTACAACATTAAATACTGGGAAGATGTGGAACAACAAAAACTCTCCTTCATTGCTGTCAGGAATGCAAAATGTTAAAGTCATTTTAAAGAAAGTTTGGCAGTTTCTCACAAAACTAAATATATTCTTATTGTATAATTAATCAATCATGCTATCTGGTATTTACTGAAAGAAGTAGAAAATTTACGTCTACACAAAAACCTCTATATAGATGTTTGCCAAATATAACAACCAACCAAGATGCTCTTTAGTAGATGAATGGATATACTGTGATTACTGTGATACACAGACAATGAAATGTTATTCAAACCAAAAAGAAATTAGCTATAAGCCTTAAAAATTTGGGAAAATGTAAATGTACATTACTGAGTGAAAGAAGTCAACCTGAAAAGGTTACATACTATATGATTCCAAATAGATGACATTCTAGAAAGGTAAAACTATGGTAACAGGCAAATGATTAGTGGTTGTCAAGGGGAATGGGGGGTAAGCACAAAGGATTTTTAGGTCAGTGAAAACTTGATACTGCTTGGTGCTATCATTGTAGATACATGTCATTATATATTTGTTCAAACTCAATGAATGTACAGAACCAAGAATAAACTCTAGTGCAAACTGTGGACTTTGGGTGATTATGATGTGCCAATATTGGTTCCTCAGTTATAAAAAAAAAAGGATCATGCTGGAAAGAGATGTTGATAATGGAGGGGGTATGCACATGTGGAGAAAGAGTACGTTGAAATCTCTGTTCCTTCTGTTCAACATTGCTGTAAAACTAAAACGTCTCTAAAAATAAATTACAGTATAAAATAAAACTAAACTTAAGTAGTATATTTCAACAAATTGTGCCTAAGTCACAGATCTACCTACATTTTGGCTTGAAGAAGTAATTCTCTATTAAGTAAAGCTTGGATATTAATAAAAATATTAAAATACACTATGAAAGTACAGCTTGTAAATAGAAAATCAAAAGAAACATCCTCTAATAAGGCAAAATAGAAAATTACACATGACAACACTACGTATTCAAACTCATTTCTCATACTTTCTCCTCTTTCTCTCTCTATATATACATAGAGAGATATTTACATAGACATATAACTGTGATATATACAGACACAGTTGACTCTTGAACAATATGTGTGAGTCTAATTATAAAGAAATTTTCTTCCAACACTGTCACCTCTGAGACAGTAAGACATATTTCTTCTCTTTTTCCTTGTCTTCAGCCTACTCTCCACAAAGATAGCAAGAATAACGACCTTCATGATGATCTGTTTCTTCTTAATTAATAGTAAATATATTTTCCCGTCCTTGGAATTTTCTTAATTGCATTTTATTTTCTGTAGCTTACTTACTGTAAGAATATTGTATATAATATATACAACATCCAAAATATGTGTTATCAACTCAATGAATGTTATCAGTAAGACTTAAGGTCAACTAGTAGGTTACTAGTAATTACATTTTCAGGGGAGTCAAATTTATATGTGGGTTTCAAGATGGCTGACTAGAGCTACTGGCATTTGCCTTCTATACAAAGAATAACCATATCAGAGAGTAGATACTCATAGGTTGAATATAATTTCTTTGAGAGAACATAAATTCAGCAGGGAAGTGCCAGAAGACCTGAGTCACAGAAGTTAGAGGTACCAAACCAAGAAGCCCAGCAAGAATTGACTAGCAGCCAGAAGACACTTCTTGCCACAGGGAAATGGTAAGCAAGAGATTTCCAATGGTTCTCATTTCCACCATAGACTCTGGCAATCCTCAGCATAAGAAATCTCCTTAGCCTCATGGGCCCTGAGACTAGGAGAGGGAGCTGCCTGCAGTCTACATAATTACATTTTTCCAGAGAAGGAGATCACATTGTGTTCCATACCCCTGACACCCAAAAAGCTGCCACCGCCACCATTTTGAGAGCTCTGCCCCACCTACCTGATGACCCAATAGTCTATGCATCTCCACATTCCTGGAGCACCACCAACATCCTCTCATGTTTACCCAGAAAACGATAGCAGTGCAACACCAGATGGACACAGTAGTGCAGCCAGTTCCCCAGCACCCTAGCATAAGCAATATCATCAACCCCAAGGAATTGGTGATGTAGTGCATGGGAGAGGTTGCTGCCAGAACAAAGGAAGCCAAATTTCGTGCTCCCAGGAGCCAAAGAACTACCTGCCAGAATCCACTGCCACTGACGGCAACCCTAACTCCATAAGCAGTAGGGCTGTCACAAACCTGTATGCTCCAGTAGTTCTGGTGACCTGCCTACCTGGGCACCGTCACACCCTGCCCACCAACACTGCCTCCACAACTGCTCAATTATACTGTCCAGGTGCCTAGGGACTGATCCATCTGGACTGTCAAATCTAGTAAGTATGTGCACACTCAGGAGGCCTGAGGATGGGCTCACATAGCCACCACAGTCACTAGCCTTTATGTACACCATCCACGGTTGATGACCCATCCCTCTGTCTGTAGTGCACCACCAGAAGGACCTGACAACAAGATTTGCCCTATCCACTGCCAGAAACATATGCACCAACCTTGCCCTGAGGCAGGTTCACCCTACTGTGGAGGTCCAGCCTCCCATGAGCAGGGCCTGAGTTGCGGGGAGGGAATGAGAAACAAAGACAAGAGACAGCGGGATTGGGAGGTATCTGTTCTCAATCGGTGAGAGCAAGTTTATTATTTAGCATGCCTCCTATATAGGGCAAAACTAGGGCAAAAGTGTACAAGGGACTATTGTAAAAACAAGCAGCATCAGCATCTGGGCCAGGCATCCAGGCCAGGCATGATTGAGGCATCCGGGTTAGGCGTGATTGATGTCACGCAGCTCTGCTTTATTATAAAGTACCAAATCAAGGTATGTGAGGGAGCCCCAGCGGAATTATGTTGCTACTAGAAAGCGAGCTGTTCTATGTTTATCTTCTTGTACCTAGTGCTTTATTGTAGGTAAGGCTTTATCTCTACTATGTGTATCCAGATGTGTGGGCTTCTGAGACACTGTTTTGTGTAGCAGGCTGTATTTCTCACTGCCTGCCTCTGGCTACGATGCAGAGCTTCCAAGCGAGACCGTTGCCTATGAGCTTGGGGTACTCAAGGCCTGTTACATTTTAGGTAGCAGGCTGCATCCCTCACCTGCCTTTGGCTAGAATGCAGAGCTTCCAAGCAAGATTGTTGCCTACGAGCCTGGGGTACTCAAGGCCTGCTACAGTGGCAGTGCTTGTCTGCTCCCCACATCACATCTGCTCCGAGATGAGGGAGTATAGGTTTGGTTCCTTGAACACAAGCCAAGAACAAATGAACTTTGTCAGCTTATGCTCTGGTTTCCTTCACCCTACCAATCACCATCATTGCCGAAATGTGAGCATGCCATTTGGGGTCTTGAAAACCCACTCTATTCACCTGAGCCCATGCCTTCATGTACCATCAGGCAGCCTGAGGACAGGCCCGTCCCACCTGGCATCACCCTCTGCCACTGCCTGTAAATGTCATTCAGGGGCCTGGGAATTCACTCATTCCACTTAATGCCACCAACACTGTTCCAAGAGTTCAAGGACTGGCCCATTCATGATGCTGAGTCAATGCACATTGTGCAGGTGCCTGAGATCAACCATATATGATCAAGGGACCTGAGGACAGGTCTATATCAACTGATAGATATTGGTCCTGCCATTGTGTGTGTGCATCATTTGAAGGACTAATGATTGACCAACTCAGCTCATTAACACTGGGCGCAGCCGGGCTCGGTGGCTCAGCTTGTAATCCCGCGTCTTTGGGAGGCTGAGGTGAGTGGATTGCCTGAGCCCATGGGTTTGAGACCCGCCTGGGCAGGCGAGACCTCATCTCTACAATAAATCAAAAAATTAACTGGGCATGATAGTGTGCACCTGTAATTCCGACTACTCAGAAGGCTGAGGTGGAAAGATCCCTGGAGCCCAGCAGGTCGAGGCTGTGGTGGCCGAGAGCGGTCACTGAACTCTATTCTGGGCAACAGAGTTAGACTCCAACTCAAAAAAACAAACAAACAAACAAAAACACTGGGCACCTGTACAAGCTTTCTGGGTGCCAGACTATATCTGCACACATCATCTGGGACTATGGGGTTTTACCTGTTCCACTCACCACCACTAATGCCTGCACATGACTCTGAGAGCTTAAAAATGGGACTTCCCAGCCTGCTGCCACCATGACCACCAGCAACTGACCTGCATGTGCCACCTGGAAGCCTGGGAACTGGCCCATTCATCTGGTTGCTATTACGGCTGGCATTTGTATGTGCTGTCAGTGTCCCTGAAGGTTGATCTCATCTACTGCTATCATCACTGACACTAGACACACTGCAATACAACTATGGAAATAATAAATGCTGTTCAAAACAGTTTTGGGGGTAATCACTGGAATTGGTGCTCCATCTTCTGCTGTGTACCAGGCTCACATAGGAACTGAAGCCCTCCCCTGTGTGCAAGAGAGGTGAAGGATCCTGACATGCACTGGGTCAGTTATCTTCCTCTCCCAGACACAGAAGAGTCTTTGGTCCCACTCAGGAGGAGTCCTAGTTAGGGCACAGCAGTGATTGACCAGAGCCCAGGCAGAATAGGGAACAAAGCATGCCCACTGCCACTGTCTAGTGGTCAATCCCCCCCCCCCCCCATGACGAGGAGGTCTCCTGTCATTCCCTGTGCCCACAGGGCAATTCCTTTGAGGCACGGAGCTTTCTGTCTTTCAAGTGCTGGGCATGGACTTGAATGGGGAGAGAGTGCATGAAAGGCACCTGATATCTTTTCCAGTGCTAGGAAGGTTTCTGCGCTGCAAACTGGAACAACAGGCAGGGGGACCATCCCCCCACACATTCCAAGCAGAGTACTTGAAACTGACTGAAAACCAGGCTGACCGGTCTAACCACAGGGAAAACTGAAGCAGAAAGACTTTTCCAGGGCAGAGCAAGAATAATTGAATGCCCCTCTTTCTCTCACTGAGTAATCTATAGTGTATGCTGTCTGTAAATTAGTACAGCCATTTTATGGAAAACAGTAGGAAGATTTTTTTTTTAGAAAACTGAAAACAGAACTACCATACAATCCAGTATCTCACTCTAGGTATTTATCCAAAGGCAAGCAAATCAGTATGTCAAAGGGATACCTACACCCTTATGTTTACTGCAAGACTATTCACAATTGCCAACATATTGAGACAGTAGCTAGCTAGAGAAAGGCTAGACAGACAGACAGGCAGATCCTCTGGTAACAATGTAGGGAATTCCCCACAGGCCTCTCAGGCTGAGTTGGTAAATAAGCTCCCTGATAGCTTCTCAAACTGGAGCTTAAATAATCACTACTGGGTGGAAAAGCAACCAATCAGCTCACCATTAGGCCCCTACCTCTTGCTGATTGGTCCTTAGTACTGACCAATCAGAATAGCTAATTGTGGACCAATCAGCTCACATCAAGTGCTAGTCAAATGGCTCAGTCTTAGGGCTATATAAGCACCAGGTTTCAACTCCAAATCAGCAATCCCTTCCCATCTCCTTCCATTGTAGGAGCTTCTGTATTCTCTCAATAAATCCTGCTTTCTCTCTTTCTGTCTGTCCATGTCCCTTATTCTTCCTGGGCATGAGACAAGAACCTCCATCCTGAAGAGCTGCGACCTGAATTGCTGCAGATCACAACCAAAGAGCTGTGTACTCTCAGGGCGTGGCTTGCCAGCCCATTAGAGCTGACACTTCTGGAACTAGGCTTATCAGACCCTAGATGACCCTCTCTGGGGCTTGGGTGGCCAACCTATTAAACTGACATTCTCAAACCCCAGGCTAACCTGAAAAATCTGCATCAATATGAAATCAATCTAAGTATCTATCAATAGATGAATGCATAAAGAAAATGTGGTATGCAAAATTGAATACTACTCAATCATTAAAAAAAATCCTGTCATTTCAAACATGGATGGAACTATATAGGTCATTATATTAAGTAAAATAAGCGAGACACAGAAAGACAAATATTACGTTCTCATTCAGGTGGGAGTTTTAAAAAGTTAATCTTATGAAGATAAAGAGTAGAACGACAGTTATCAGAGGCTGGAAGGGTAAGAGAAGTTTGTTAGTAGGCAGAAACATAGAGTTAGAAGAAATAAGTTCTAATCTTTGATAACATAGTGCAGTGATTGTAATTAACAACATATATAATGTATTTCAAAATAACTAGAAGGGAAGATTTGAAATGTTCACAACTCAAAGAAACAATATGTTCAAGGTGATGGTGTCCTAAATATCCTTTTCTGATTATTGCACACTGTATGCATGTATCAAAACATCACAGGGATCCCCACAAATATATACAATTATTAGGCATCAATAAAATTTCTTTAAAAAACAAGATTACACATGGATTCTTTTTACTACACGTGAAGTCAGTATCACTAACCTCTGCATATTCAAGATTTGAATGTATACATGTATAATGTTAGCAATGTCTAGGCTGTTCTCCTAAATAAAATTGACACATAATTTACTAGAAAACAGGTTTTATATGAAAGAACATGATTTTAATAAACGTACTTTAAAATTTTCTTTGATAAATATTTTAAAGAAATAAATTTATATGTTTTTAGTGGAAAGGCATAATTGACATTAACCAATTTATTACCCCAATGCATAAAATACATCTATTTGATACAAAATAGATATATGTATCTATTTGATACAAAATAGATATATGTATATATGCATATATATCTTTGTTGTAATTAACAAACAACTTATCTTAAACAATTTATTTTAGTTTATAAAGTGTTTCTCAGTGGGGGCATTCAGAATACTAGGTCAGGCCAGCCAGGATGCAAGTGTTTGGTGAGCAATCCAGTGCTGAGAGAAAGATGCAAAGTATTGCTTAGAAGTTAGATTAGAAAATATAGTTTATTTAGAAAGTAAATTAGAGAGACAGAGAAATAGAAGATTCACTTCCCCAAGGTAGAAGAGGGGACCAAAGCCAGAAAATATGGCAGAAGCATAGCTCCAAGAACACATAGCCATAACAAAGTCTAATAAGGCAAATAGCTGTTGTCTACTTCTGGTTTGGTTGAGTCCTTTTAATCCTTCCTTTTGATGGGGTTAAGTCATTAATGTGATTGGGAAGTGGTTTGCTCCATGTCATTATGAAAGAACAGGAAAGTGCAGGTACTGATATCAGGTGATGGACAGCAGGCAGATGGGTGAGTTAGTCACATGATTGTTGCCATGTTGGCAGGACCTTTCTGTTGCAAAGGTCACAAAGGGCGGGCTGATTAGGTTAACACAGGTTTTATAGGCGAAAGAAAACACTTGGAATAGAAAAGTTAATTAGTAACAAGTTGAGGAGGGAGTTGTAAAATATCTATCAATAGCTACCTCTGAGAAAACAGTTCTGTCCTTAGCTAGTGATTAGACGGTAATTTAAGTGAACTGATAGAAAAACATGAGATTTAGGCAATGTTAAAGTGGCTGCTCATTGGGTATATTAAATCTGTGTTATGGCCTTTCGTGAAGAAATAACATTGATATGATATAAAACAAATTTTCAATCACTTAAATTAAATTCAATTTAAACATTTTAACTTCATTAAAACTGATGTCTGCACATCCATAGTATGAAGTCAATGTTATTCATAGTGAAATTTCCTGCTATTCTATAAATACATTATAAATGTATAAATTCTGAATACCTTATCAATTTTAAAAGGATATTTCCCATAGATTATTTCCTTATGTTTTAGTTACAACTTGAAGATTACTTATTAATAAAGTAATATTTACTTAGAAAATCATTTTCTATTCTGAATAATGTATGCAAACATGAATTCTATTTGTCAATCTAAAATCATTTAATGAAAGTTCTCAGTTACTTATTCAGCCTTCTGAATTAATTGACCTTACGTTATGATTCTCTGGGCTAGTACTCTTTCTTACAGTCTGAAATACAGTAAACAAAAGCTCTTTTTAGTTAGGAGCACTGCACTGGGAATTTTGTTTGTGTGTGTGTTTCAGTGTGTGTGTGTGTGTGTGTGTGTGTGTGTGTGTGTGTATCTGTGTGTGTCTGCATTTTCATGCATGTATATCTAATTTTTCTATTCAGTTTATCTTTTATTCTTTTGTGTCTTTGTCTTTACTTTCAGGAAGGAATTTTTTTTATAACAAAATTTACTGATAATTTCTGGTTTTCATTTTACAATAACCCATTTTAATGAATTTCACATAATTACTATTTTTTCTTACCACTTAGTTGTATTTCTCTATGGAAAATCTCTGTATTTCTTTATGGAGACATCTATTCATTTGAATAATTTTGTGAGGAATGGTGAGGCATAGTGCCTCATATCTGTAATCCCAGAATTTTGGGAGACTAAGACAGGAGAATCGCTTGAGTTCAGGAGTCAGAGATTAACCAGGGAAACATAGTGAGACCCCCAACTCTACAAAATCTTTAAAAAATAAAATAAAAAAAGCCAGGTGTAGTGGCACAGACCTGCTATCTCAGCTACATGGGAAGCTGACTTGGGAGAATAGCTTGAGCCCAGGTGTTTGAGGCTATGGTGAGCTATGGTCATGCATTGCCTTCTAGCCTGAATGACAGAGCAAGACCCATTCTCTAAACAAGCATAGAAAATTTACTGAGAAAGTGAAATATAGTTTTACAAAGTAATGATATTGCAAAAAATATATATTTCTGTGAAAAACTGTAACGGCTGCCTCTTGGGCAAATTCAGTCAAATCCTAGACTAAATACTTGAAAGGGCAAAACCTTTTTTTTGTTGTTGTTTCCATCAAATTAAAGGTAAGACAAAGTAATAATAATTCAAACTTTGTCTATAGTCACTTAACAGTTAGAAGTAAATTTTGTTCAACGAACAAACATAACATATTGTGTACTTACTATTTTAAAATTCATTTCCATTAATGAGAAAAAAACATTAATAACTATAATACTAGGGTTACAAATGATTCTTATCTGTACAAGTATTATGATTTATTTTTATTTTTATTTTTTAATTTTTTTGAGTTGGAGTCTCACTCTGTCACCCAGACTGGAGTGCAGTGGCTGCTCCCGGGCACCTCAGGCTCGACCTGCTGGGCTCCGGCGATTCTTCCGCCTCAGCCTTCCAAGTAGCTGGAACTACAGGTGCGTGCTACCACTCCTGGCTGATTTTTTGATTTATTGTAGAGATGAGGTCTCGCTGCCCAGGCGGGTCTCGAACCCGTGGGCTCAGGCAATCCACTCACCTCAGCCTCCCAAAGGCACAGGATTACAGGCTGAGCCACCGAGCCCGGCTAATTATTATGATTTATAGAAATGAATACATTATTGTGATAATAGGTTGTCCTTTTAAAGATGTAAAACTGACTACAAAGTGGAAGTTATGATAAACTCCCTAATGAAGCCACTGAGACATCAATTCAGTAACTAGAAAGTCTTATATGCTCTGTAAATATCATCTTTTTGTGTTTTATACTCTGAGTACAACTAAAGGATCAAAGGGCAGATCAAGTGCAGTCTTGTGGCTAATTGAGTAAACATCTGAATCATTGAGTTAATTTCTTATTGATGTTTTTGTATAAAGTTACTTAAGAAAGGGCAGTTCTCAAGGACTAACTCAAAATTAGCACTTTGCTAACGTGAAAATCAAATAAAATATTTAAGAATTATTAAAAAATTATAGTAAACCCTTATTCCATATTTAGCTTTCTTTCAGGAGAACATAATCTTAGTCTTGAAATCATGCACATTCAGAGAAAAATACACATATAACATTAGAAGATTGTTCATTAAATTATTTTAGTTTAGCCAGGCTGGGTGGCTCAGCCTGTAATCCTGTGTCTTTGGGAGGCTGAGGTGAGTGGATTGCCTGAGCCTGCGGTACGAGACCCGTCTGGGCGGCAAGACCTCATCTCTACAATAAATCAAAAAATTAGCTGGGCGTGGTAGCGCATGCCTGTAATTCCGGCTACTTGGAAGGCTTCTGGTGATCCTTCTGGTGGAAGAATCACCAGAGCCCAGCAGGTGGAGGCTGCGGTGGCCGGGAGTGTCCACTGCACTCCAGTCTGGGCAACAGAGTGAGACTCCAACTCAAAAAAAAAATAAAAAATTATTTTAGTTTGAAGAAAGGGATACAGTTTTAGAAATACAAAAGGGGAACCCCCCAAAGCATAGATTATCTTTTAGAGGGTGGGACTCTTAGCGTATACTTGAATTTGTTTCTCCAGATCAGATGGTCAACCAATGTTTTCATCTGGAAATTTTGATAAGTTTGCATCACGATTTGTAGGACAAATGTCCTGAGTTGTAGCAAACAGGTGTCTGGTTCTTCTACCATGGCAATACACCTGCCCACCCTACATAGAGTGCTCAGCAAATTTTGACCAAAAAATTTATTATAGCTCCACTCTCCCTATTCACTTAATTGCTTAACAAGTGACTTTTTTTTATTTTTCTGGTTGAAAAAAAGTCCTCAAAGGAAAACTTTTTTGCTAATATGGAAGGATTGAAATAAGAAACAGCAGAAGCACTAAAAGGCCTAAAAATTGACTGCTTCAAAGATTGCTTTGAGCTGTGGGAAAAAATGCATCTCGGTGGGGGTATTGCATCAAACAGAGAGGACTTTGAAGGTGACTAAAGTGTAAACACATAAGAATAAATGCACAATTTTTAATAAATTTGTGTTTTTGGGAATCCTACTCATATACTAATGAAATATTTACATATCAGATTAAAATTTTTTAAATTTACTCTGTTTTTACAAGTTTGTGTTCACAACTTTATTTTTGACTTTTATAATAGTCTTAAAGTTTTATTATATGCTATGTGGTGTACAACATGGTGAAACAAAATGTACAGCAACTCTAGATCATTACCTGATGGCCCTTTTAGATTGAACAGTCTACACATAAACACAAGATACTGTGCGTTCATGAAGTGCCAGATGAATATGTGTCACACCCAAAATGAGGAATTATTCACCATAAAAATTATTTTTATTAAAAATTACATGGTTTTGACTTTTCTGATTAACAAATATTTATTATTTCTGGGGAATAGTATGTGAATTTCAGTCTACCCTCTAAGAGAAAGTAACAGACAAAAGAGTTGTGTGAATAAGTAACACTGAGATAAAACAATTGACACTGTTAGAACAGGATTTTAAAAATCATAACTCAAATATTGAAGGTCAATAACTAAAATTAAAATGAATCATGTTATGCAAAATTAATAAATGTATATTTATCTGTCTGTAAGCAGTTTTGCAAATATTTCCTTACATATTCCAGAGAAGGGCTATGCCATGAAATATTTGAAAATTTCATAGTCACAGGATGCTCTAAAAACGTGTTGTTATTTATAACTTAACATAAATGGGAGTTTATATTATTCTTTAGGACTTAAATCTTGCAACTTTCTTATTAAGTAAACATATTTATACAGAGAAAAATAATTTTAAAAAATTAGAACAGTATTCTTAATACTTAGTCACATCCTATTAACTAAAGAATGGAAAATTTTTAAAAAAAATTTGTTATACTTTTAGTATATAATAAAACATTAAGTGTAATAAGATATAAATATGCCAGGAGATTATTATATGCCAGACTCATAATTTTTTTTAACTTAACTCTTTCAAAATAAGATTTTATTATGGCAAAAATTAATAAATCCTGCATAAAAGTGATCATAATATATTTCATTAATATGCTATGCTTTTTCAGGGAAAGGAAATATATTTTCTCGAATGATCATGCAAATACTTTTGTGCTAGACTTTGAAGAATAACTGGGGTTTTCATAAACCAATGCAAAGGATCAGAGGTAGAGAAAAATAAGTTTGATATAAACAAATTCAGAAAATCTATAAAGTATTAAGAGGGCTTGAAGTGTTTGGATAGAATTATTCTCATTAAGATTTTTTAAAATTTAAATACAATATATTGTACTTATTTTTCTAATTTATAAAGAGTTTTTGGTATATCAGGACCAAATATTTGATCAGTATACACTTTAAAAATTCATATAGCATATCTTGCATGTATTTTAATGGACCTTAAACACTTTTAGTTGGAGGTTTAATAGTTTAACTCGGAGACTTAAAGTGATTTTTTCTCATGATATTATGATGTAAAAATGGATCTCTTGTCTGTATTCATGAATTTCACACACTCAGTCATGCATACTATACATTATTTCACTTTCTTGCATATTAAGTCATATTTTTAATTAATACTCTTTTTAGATTTGAAACATAAATGGAATATTTTGGACAGAGAAAATTTTAAAACATGTTTTAGAGATAAGTAGTAACATTATTACTGCTGTATACAAATATATTTTTTTAAAACGTTATATTATTAGCAATTGCAATACTTCACATTTGTAAAAACAGTAGTCACCAAGAAGCTAAAATGAAAATGGCTCTATTGTAAGAATTGTATTATTTAAACATATTAAAATATGTATTTGTTCTTTAGCACATGTGTAGAACAGAAAATAACATTTTTAAAACATAATTTTCTTTATTTTCTTTTCCTTTCAGGTGACACAAACATCTACTATTCATGATGTCAAACAAAAATTTCACAAAGTGTGTAAGTTTTATATATCATTCAAAATGTATATTATAGTGTTTTATTTTCAAATTTTTAAGGTTACTTTTTAAAAAACAAGTGCATTACAATGATTTAAAATTTGTATGGAAACCATATTTTTACATGGAATTTTGAAATAATAGTATATTGAATTATTCTTGTCCATAAGTATTCTCACATTAAACTGTGCAATTGATCTCTTTATATCAAAGTTTTAAAACATTTTTTCAAAATATTTAAAATTCATATTTGAGTAAAAGCAAATTTTTACTTCAGGTGCTTATACAATTCCATTCATATAGAAATTCTTTGCACAATGCCTCTAAATTATAGTGTTTAATTTTGTTAATAGCTAAATTTATCTCATAATCAGATATCCTATCATGATTTACTTAGATAAATTTATATTTGTTATATGTAAATTAGATTTTTACTTTTACACTTAAAACATTTGTCACAAACATTAAAAATATTTAAAGGTCCATAATTACTGAGAAACATTTTTACAGACTTTTTTTTAAAGCAGTTTTATTTTACAGAAAAAAATAAGCAGAAATTACAGAGATTAGTTATATACCCTACACCCTCACACAAACATAGCCTTCTCTATTATAAACATCCCTCAACAGAGTGATAAGTTTATTACAATTGATGAGCCTACACACATTGGCACACCATAATCACCCACATTTCATGGTTCACATTAAAATTCACTCTTGATGTTGTACATTCTTTTGTGTTTTATGCTGCTATTTGCTTTTTAAGAGTTGTGAGATTTGCTGCATAAGTAAATTGCATCAGATGTGGTTTGGGTTTCCAGTGAACCTTCTCTCCTCCAGTCATAGACATAGCACACAGTGGACGGTTGTGTACTCCTTATCTGTCTACATTCTGTGAGTTTTGTGAGTACTTTTTAAAAGTACTTTTGGATATAGTAGAGTAAAGTTTATTTTGTGAAAACCATCTTAAAGTTTACATTTTTATACAGTAAACTAATAATACTTGTGTAAAATAAGTAGCTACATTTTATTATTTTATTTTAGGACTAATACAGAATATTTGCTGAATACTTTCGGTATATACTTTATGCCAATTATAATGACTAATTCAATAAACATAGAAGGTATGTCATTCACCATCAAAAAACAATCTTATGTGTAAGACTGAATGTATACATCTAAAGAATGTACAAATACATTTTAAATAGTCAATGCACTTAAAATTGATAAAACTTTGGGCAAAATCTATTTAGAAATGTAATAAAACAAAAAGCATATGTAGGATGTGATAGAATTGCTTGAAGTATGCTTACCCAGTTAAATCTTTTTTAAGAAAGTGAGTTTTGATATTTTATCATAAAGTCATATAGGATTTGGTAATGCTGAAAAGAGTCAGAAAAGAATCTTAATTCATCTCTCATGTATTAAGTTTCTAACTTTTGGCATGATAGTTAAGTTCTCTGTATTTTTGATAATACTTTCTAAAACATTGAGTTTCTTTTTTTAAATTCAAATTTGCATCGAATGACATACTCTGTGTATTTCTCTGATTATTTCTAAAAGTATTTTAGTTTGTTTCTACTTTGAATACATTTCTTCTAAGAGTTATTCCTACTTTAACATAAAACATGAATCTTCTAAACTAATTGAGCTGCCAACTTTATAAACACTTAGATCAATTCTATCTAATAAAGTGGCTTCAGAAAGATATAAATTATAGTAATACATAAGAAGACACTTGAAAATGATGTTTGCATTATAGAGTAGAAAGATGCAACAAAATAATTGCTTCTAAGACATAATGACTATATAGTACATTATTTATGTTTTTGAAAAACAAGTACATGAAACCAAGGATAACCTATGTGTAAAATAATGTATAATCATCTTGACAAAAGGTATAACCATTTTTAGTATATCTTGTGTCAACTAATAGACACACATAACATTTATATAAAATCTTAAAATTTTTTTTGGTAATTTTTTTTAACTTTATAGTTTCATTTTTACATCTAATCTTAGAATGCCAATATTTATTTATTTATTTATTTTTTTTTTTTTTTG
>NW_007249928.1:175842-225980 GCF_000164805.1 Carlito syrichta | reverse complement strand
CTTCCGCCTCAGCCTTCCGAGTAGCCGGAATTACAGGCATGCGCTACCACGCCCGGCTGATTTTTTGATTTATTGTAGAGATGAAGTCTCGCTGCCCAGGTGGGTCTCGAACCCGCGGGCTCAGACAATCCACTCACCTCAGCCTCCCAAAGGCGCGGGATTACAGGCTGAGCCACCGAGCCCGGCTAAATCTTAAAATTTTAAAGCTACAAGTTCTGTATCAATGTGGCTCAGGGTCTGTTTCTAGCAATTAACAAAGTAAATTTAAGCAGTATATAGAAAATCCTAGAGGTATTGTGTTGTAAAATCAGATAATTGACAATGTGACAATAACATGGTTAGTTTTAATAACTATATCAAGACAAGTATTTATCAACAATTATTTTATTCTCTTTTGTAAATACAGCACTAATCTTTAACAGCTTTATTTATTTGCAATCTTCACATTATCATCTTCATCATCACTTTGACACTACATCATCAATCATTTAAAAGACAAAAATAATATTTCCAAATTTTTTCATTTATTGTACTATATTTGAAAATCCTAGTGATCTTTAAATTTTATAAATTAAAGAAAAATAAAAAATACTTTTGGTGTATTACATTGCATAAAGCATTTAAAAGTAAGTCAATGAAATTGTATGTTACATTTATCAAATTTTAAAATACACTTAAAAATATTGTTATCAAAATCTGTGCCTATATGGGTGATGGTTAAAAAAAAGTGTGTTAATTACCTAAAGATGTCGATTTTCAGCATATTTTAGAACTAGATAACATTGAACACATTCACATACACAAATATATACTAAAAAAAGATTAATCATATACTCACACAACTCCAACTGCCATATTTTTAAAAACTTACATCTTTATTTTTTAAAAACAATTTAATTTCATATGACATTTCTGACCCTGAGGTATGGTATTTTCAGATCTGAGGTATAATACAAATTTAATCTCAAAAAGAAAAAAAAAAAAAAGTTTTAGAAGACTGTTTCCTGAAAGCATTCTCCTTACATTTTTTTTTTTTTTTAAATCTCAATCCTTTGTTCTCTGGGGTGTTCTGACTTATCTTGATATTAATCTTCTTATAGGTTCATTTAAAAAAATATATCTGCTTTGTTATAAGAGTCACCTGTTAGGTTGCCCTAGTGGCACTCACATCAATAAGACTGGTGAAAAAAACAGAAAAGAAATCAAGCAAACAAACAAATAAACAAACAAAAACACATTCAGTGTGTTGGCTGCTCAGACAAGAAGCAGAGAACAATAATTTTCATAAAAAAATAGAAAACTATAAAACTATGAACTATATGTAATTCATATAATTTCAAACATATAATTGCACCTATTTCTCATGCTCTCCTCCTTTAATGCATCAAAATCCATGGAATGACCTTAGCTGCAAATCCTCCATTGGTGTTTCTTTTACTTCAGTTAAGGTATTATTTAACACTTGTAATTCTTGTTCTTGTTTGCATCTTCAAGTGTCTTTTGGAAAGCTTCAGATATCTTCATACTCACACTTTTATATTATATGCTACTAATTCTCCTCTTCTCACAGTGGTTTCATAGAGGAATTAAGCATTGTTGTCAGTAGTTAGCTGAAAAATACAGAGTTATATTAGTCCAGGTGACACACAGATCAAAATTACACGATTTTTTTTTCAAAACTTCAAGAGATTTTTAAAAACTCCATGTATGTATTTATTTCTTAATCTAGTTAAATCACATTACCCTACTTCGTTACCCCATTCAGCAACTATCCCATTTATTTATGTATTTATTTTAATTGCAAGTTAATTTTCTTCCGTGGCCAATGACTTTATTAGAACATGCTAAAAATTTTCAACAAATTACTTTAAGACATACTGGCTTTTAATAGTTATTCATTAATTAGGTAGAATCTCATCTAAAGAATAGATAAGAGCTCCATAAACATGGCAGAACAATTAGTGTTATAAAGTGACTGGCTAACGTGGGAACAAGAAAAATGCTTTGACCTAAAAAGGAGAGTAGAAAATTCCTATAAGGTAAGCTACCAGAAGAGGAGATGAATGTGATATTTTGCAATGATAAAATAAAAGATATATTAATCTAAATCATTTGAAGAATTGATAAAGCAAAGGTTTAGTTAATATGTTATTTAGAAAGTAGAGCACCATTTATTATAAACCAGATAATCATTAATAGATATTATAAAATACCTTTATTGAACAGTTGCTTAGAGGTCATGCTTTGTATAAATAGAGTTTTTTGTTTGTTTGTTTGTTTGTTTGAGTTGAAGACTCACTCTGCCACCCAGACTGGAGTGCAGTGGCCGCTCCCGGCCACCGCAGCCTCGACCTGCTGGACTCCGGTGATCCTTTCATCTCAGCCTTCCACGTAGCTGAAGCTACAGGCGCGCACTACCACGCCCTGTTGATTTTTTGATTTATTGTAGAGATGAGGTCTCGCTGCCCAGGCGGGTCTCGAGCCCGTGGCTCAGGCAATCCACTCACCTCAGCCTCCCAAAGTCGTGGGATTACAGGCTGAACCACTGAACCCGGCTATAGAGTTTTAAAAATTGTTTCTAATTATCTATTATTTTCTTAAATAATTGTTTTTCACTGTAATTATTTGTTTTTGATCAAATTAATTGTAATTGTACAGATGTTTTAGATTTAACAGTATTTAAAATTTAATTTTATAAAATACAATTCTAAGCGCATTTTCTGTTTTTGTTTTTTTAACTATGGTGTCTTTCTGTCATCAAGACTGGAGTGCAGTGGCATGATCAATCACCGTTTACCACAACCTCGACCTCCTAGGCTCAAACCATACATCTGCCCCAGCCTCCCAAGTGGATGGAACTACAGTCATGTGCCACCATGCCCAGGCAACTTTTGATTTTGGGTAAAGATGAGGTTTTGGTATGTTGCCTAGGCTGGTGTCAAACTCCTGAGCTCAAGTAATCCACCCACCTCAGCTTCCCATAGTTCTGGAGCTATGGGCATGTGCCACCGCACCCAGCTCCATCCTTTAATGGTTTGTCCATTCCTGAGTCACTTCACTTAGAATAATGGCCTCCATTCCATCCAAGTTGTGGCAAAATATACTATTTCATGATTTTTTATGGTTGCAAACTATTCTATGGGATATACATACATTATATATAATATTTTCTTTATTCTTGTATACTCATTAGTTGATGGGCACTTAGAATGATCCAAGATCTATATAATTCTCGATATCGCTGGGATAAACACATGAGTTCAGGTGTCTTTATTGTTTTTCTTTGGTTACATACCCAGTTCAGTGTTGGGATTGCCGAATCAAGTGCTAGCCCTACTTTTAGTTTTTTGAGATCTCTCCAAACTATGTTCCACAAAAGTTGAACTGATTTACATTCCCACCAACAGTGTATAAGCATTCTTTTTTCACCACATTTGTGCCGGCATCTATTGTTTTTGACTTTATAATAATGTACATGCTTACTGGGTAAGTTGGTATCTAACTGGTTTTAATTTTCATCAAATTAATGCATAATCATGCAGGTTCAGCATTTTTTTCATGTTTACTGACCATTTGAATATCTTCTTTTGAAAAATATGTTATCATGTCATTTGCCTATTTTTTTTTCTTTTAATTTTTTTTTTTATTTTAAAGACGTGGCATACAATTCAGGGTTAAGTATACAAATGTTCATTATGCAGCTACCCTTGGTGATGAGGCATGCCCCACCCTTCCCCAGACAGATTCCTGCTATTGCCAATCCTACTTCCCCTCTCCCCTTCCGGCAATTTCCAGCTACCATCAATCCTTTTCTGATAGTATTATGATAATTGTGCAAAGTCCACTTATGAGTGAGAACATGTGATACTCAGTTCTTTGTTTCTGTGAAAGATCACTCACTATTATAAACTCTAAGTCCATTCAGGTTGCTATGAAGTTCATGATTTTGTTTTTCTTTTGCCTATTTTTAATGGAATTATTATTTTTCTTTTTTTTCAGATTTGTTTTAGTTCTATGTAGATTTTGAATATCATCCCTTTGTCAAATGTGTAATTTACAAATATGTTATCTCATTCTGTAGGTTGTCTATGAACTCTGGTGATTATTTATATTGTTGTGCAGAAGCATTTGAATTGAATTAAGTTCTATTCATTTATTATTTTGTTGCATTTGTTTTGGAGGTTATAGTTATAAATTCTTTGCCTAAGCCAGTGTTCAGAAGAGTTTTTCCAAGGTTCTCTTCTAGAATGTTTGTGGTTTCAGGTGTTACATTTAAGTATTTAATCCAGTTGAATTGATGTCTGTATGTGGTGAGAGAGACGGATCTAGTTTTGCTCTTCAACATATGGCGTTTTGACTTTTCCCAGTACCATTTATTCAATGAAATGTTCTTTCTTCAGTGCATATTTTTACCTGCTTTGTGCATCAGTTGATTGTAGGCATTTGGCTTTATTTCTGAGCTCTATTCTGTTCCATTGACTTATATGTCTATTTTTATTTGGTGCCTTGCTATTTTGATTACCGTAGACTTTTATTAAAGTTTGAAGTCTTGTAAGGTGATGTCTCCAGCTTTGTTATTTTTGCTTAGGATTTCATTGGCTATTTTAGTTTCATATGCTAAGAAAAATTACACTGGTATTTTGACAGGCATTATGTTTAATTTGTAGATTATTGGGGGAAATGTGGACATTTTAATAATATTAATTCTTCCAATTCATGAGCATGGGGGGTTTTAAAAATTTGTTTATGTTTTTAAATACGTTCATCAGTAATTTCCAATTCTTGTAGAGAGCTTGGGGTTCCTTGTTTCAGTATATTTTGGAGGTTTATTTGCTTTTGTTTTTGTTTTTCTACAGCTATTGTAAACAAAATTTAGTTTTTTAAATTTTATTCTTAGCTTGGCCATTATTGGTATATAATAGTGCTGCTAATTCACATATACTGATCATGTAACATGAGATTTAAGTCAATTCATTTATCAAATTTAAGAGTCTGTTGACGAAATCTTTAGGATTTTCTAGGTATACAATCCTATCATTGGCAAACAGAGATAATTTGATTTCTTTCTTTTGTTTGTTTTCCAGTTGGACTGCCCTTTATTTTTTCCCTTCCCTGATCTGCTAATCTTCCAGTACTATGTTTAATATAAGTAATAAATTATAGCTCTATAAATCTAAACAGTTTACAATTGGTAAAATAACTGGAATGCTAGTATGAGGTTATATAGCATTATAAGAACTACTAAATTAAAAACAATAAATATAAATAAAGGAAAATAATGCAAATATGGCTTGATATTGCCAATGGAATTTTTTTAGATTGATCTAAAAATTAGTAGTATATTTACTGAACGAATCAATGAAAGATAATAGCTGAAGTGTAATTTGTACACTGACTCTGTGCCATAAAAGAAGTTTCAGGAAAAAAAATCACTTTTCCTATGAATTTTGTTTTATCAATTAGTTGAAAACACCATAAAAAGTTTTAGTCATATTTATTATCTATTGGACTACTTTTTTTTGGCTCTCAGAAGGAACTATGGAAAACTAAAATGAAGAATGAAAAAATGGAAGTAGCAGGACAATTGTAATTTCAGGTGCATAAAGGGATATATAATGTATTATGACACTTGGAAAGCATATAAATCTTTTCCAAAAAGGCTAGAAGCAAATAAACAATGCCAAACGTTGAAAAGGTTCAAGGATAGTAACTATAGACAAAGATAGCAGAGCAGAAAGATTTATGACTTATAGTATAAAATAATGAGTTTTCTCTAGGCAATCTGGAAGGCGCTTCCTGGACAAGGCTGGGCAATTCCCTGAACTTTCAACAACAATAAAAAAAGCTACAAAATTGTTAAATCCAACCAATAAAATAAATGGTAGTATGTTTTTTAAAAAAGTTCTCTACTTCTTACTCAAGTAGTAGCAAACGTTCTCTAGTTTATTCGGTAGGAAAAATTGTATGTCTAATCAGCAATTTAAAAGAAGAAATGTAAATTGGCAAGTTATTCATATTCATTTCATGATGACTGTCATGGTTACATTTAGTAAAAGCTCTGGGAACTAAGTGACCAACCTGATAATGTTAACAAAACCTGATAATGTTGATGATTTGGCCAGTGAAAAATTTCTAACAAATGTGCCCACTGGAGAGAAAGAAAATGAGTTATATGCCACCTTTACTGAGCTTGGCATAAGAATAAAGATTTATCAGCTGCATCCTCTATGGAATTTAACTAAATGTTTCAGAAAAATTAAAAGCATTTTTATGAATCATAGTACTTCCATTTAAAATTGAATATAATTTTTCATTTAGCATACTGTACATATTGTTTAAGAATTTTATGCCACATATTTATTTTTCTTCAACTTTTTTATTGTTATTATAAATATGTGGGGGTACAATTCAGGGTTAGGTATACAAATATTGATTGTGCAGGTACCCTTGTTGATGAGGTATGCCCCTCCCTCCCTTAGCAGCATCCTTCAACTGCCAAAAAAATATGGTACATATACACAATGGAATATTATGCAGCCGTAAAGAAGGACAAACATATGGACTTTGCAGCAACTTGAATGGATTTAGAGTCGATCATACTCAGTGATCTATCACAGAAAAAAAGAACAGAATATCATATGTTCTCACTCATAAGCAGACCTTGAACAATTATACTATAAGAAAGGGATTGGCAGTATTGGGAAACTATTTTTCTTCTACTTTAGAGAAAATATCATTGTAATTGTAAAGGGCAGTAATATTAAGTAATTTAAAAAACTTTTTTAATGTTTTGGCATTGAAAATGAACTTTTTATCATTGTCCTTTAAAAAAACTGGCTAAATTTATATTGCTACATACTTAATGTCACCAGATATTCATACATATTGAGAATTCCATTTACCTATGTGATATTTTTGTGTTGGCGTTTTGTATCTTTTTTACACACATACAAATTGAATGACATTCTTCAATGTTCTAATAAATGCATTGTTACAATTATAAAAATTTTGTTTTGTTTGAATGTCAATCAGCGTTACTCTATGATCACAGATGCTCTTTTTAATTTTTTAAAATTTTTTTATTTTAAAGATGTGAGGTAAAAACTCTCAGAGTATTTCCAACTTATCTTTGCTTGAGCATATTTAAAATAGTTCAACAACTTATATTAATGAAAATAATTGTCAAATCATAGAAAAGTGATTCTAAAGAAAGATTTCTTTTTAACCTTCAAATTTCAGGGTCATTAATAAAGCCTTTTTTTCTAAAAAACTAAGTTGAGATTTAAAAAAAATCTGAAGTGTGTGTAATTTCCCAGCATAATATCAATCAGCAACATATTAAGATAACAATATTTTGGAAAAAGACTACATTTTAAATCTATCTCGTGTGATGTAACACATACTCTCAATAATAAGGTATAATAATATATCACATTTTGAAATATGGTTTCTTATGATACCTCATTAGTGTTTTCTATTTTTAAGTTCAGTTAATGATATATAGCAGCATACAATACTGTTGTCCCTAAGTATCTTTACTTTTTCACTAAAAAGATCTTTAAGTACATCCCTTAAATTTCTTAATTAAGCCTGTATTTTACTAGTGACTTCTAGATAAGTTACTGCATAAACCACTGGCACATATTACCATCCCAGGCTGTATTTAACATTGAAAACGGACCTCTTTTCACTGTGAGTACTTTAAAATACTGACCAAATTTATATTGCTATATACTTAATGCCATCGTATAGCTATATAAGTGACGGAAATTCTAGTTACCTATGTGATATATGATTGTTTGCAAAATCTACAAACTGTTAGGAAGCGATGGTCATTTTGCCAGTCGAGTTTCATGTAATAAAGCTGTCACAACTAATAACAATTCTTGAAGTGCATGAAGTGTGAGCCTGTCTATAAATGATTTTGTTTCTCATTATGGCACAGTATTAAAACTGTGTACTGCTGGGCAATGTCAGGGTTATTTTGATTCATATTTCATGACATGGTAATGCTTCCCAAGCCTGATATTACAAAATAATTTTGTTTTATAATCACCCAGGATCTAAATGGTTGGGTTAGCAATTTTGAATGTGAGCAAACACATTATAAATGCAACAAATATTAGAAGGGAGGTCTATTTCTAGCAAAATTATTTATTTTCCATTTATATCTGAATACGCAACACTATAATGACATTTAAAATTCAATAGCAGGTAGATATTTGGACAGTGAGAAAAACTGGTACTCACATTCTAAGGACAACTCTTAAAAATATAAATTCCTCAGGCATTAAAAGCATTGTTTCTGAAGTCAAGGAGAGTCTTTCCAGCTTTACTAAACGTGTGTGTGTGTGTGTGTGTGTGTGTGTGTGTTTCATTTAGCATGTGCAACTGCTTCTGATTTAATTGAATTCATTACCAGAATTATGGATATAACATATGATGAGGAATATAAAAATTAAGAGAGTCTATTGATGTGTAAATTAGACTTAGTCTTCTGAATTTCCTGGAGTTTTTCTCCTAAAGAAAATTTTCAGAAAGACAGTAAATGCATCACAGAAAAACTCTGCATAAACATAAAAATAAGCACATGGGCTCTTAAAAATTCTTTAGTAATAAAATGGTATTATTGTTTAAAAAAAGTAATAGATTATTTGTTCTTATTATGTCTTCTCTTCAGTATAGTCGGTTTAAACCACCATTCATTTTCCACATTCCCTAAAACAGGTCATAATTAAAGTAATTTAGAATATGTCTGTTACAAATCACTTGAAAATTACATAATCTCATTGTTATATTCAATTATGTTAAATTGTTCCATAATATTTTTTGTTATCCTAACAAGTAATAGTGTGCCAATGTCTCATTTTAATATATTTTAAAATTAATTTTTATATACTATGTTGGCAAAGCATGAGATTAAATAAAATAAAATTATTTTTGCAAGATAATAATAGCTTCCATTTTTCACTAAAATAAAATGATATAAATACCAAATAAATTTGCCCAAATAAAAAACATCTACCATTAACATTTTTACTAATACCATTTAGAAACTTTTCTACTCTGATAAATACAATTCTAAATATTTTTACCCATTGTTTTCCATACTTTTTCCTATGAATTTGTATATTCCATACAAATATATATATATACACAGATACATATACCTTATTTGTATTTCCATGTAAATATATATTGGTCTAAATAACCAAAGATCCAGAAAATATCTTTGCTTGAATATGCAATATACATCTTTTACACAGACATTTTAATTGTTTCCATAATAAAGAATCTTTTGTTCATTTATTTATTCCACATTGAATTTTTGCCACATACCATAACTCACCTCTGTGAACTTCTTCAATTGCATTTGTGAGAATAATGCCGAAGAAATGCATTTATAAAGAATAAGCTCTTTTGGCATTTTAGCATGTATAGCCACGTTTTCTTTCTTAATTTACAGACCCAAAACAACAATTTAGAATGCTTCTTCCTCTCCTTAATAACACTGGATATGCCAACACTTAGTAATTTTTAATAATTAATGAGTGGGAAGAATATATTTTATTTAATATTTTTTAAATCACTACTGAGTTCATCTTTTTCATATGCTTACTTGTGATTTACATGTTTTTTTTTTTTTCTGGAAGATACCTATTCATAACTTTTATCCACATTTTTGTTCATTTGATTGCTTTAACTTGTCTTCATGATATATTATGTCTTTATGAATTAGTGTACATAGATCACAGACACTTTTTTCTCTGCTTCTTCTGGAAAAAAATTTTTAAGTCTAGATTCATTAATTATATCTTTTTTTTTTGAGTTAGAGTCTCACTCTGTCACCCAGACTGGAGTGCAGTGGCCGCTCCCGGCCACCGCAGCCTCGACCTGCTGGGCTCCGGCGATCCTTCCGCCTCAGCCTTCCGAGAAACCGGAATTACAGGCATGCGCTACCATGCCCGGCTGATTTTTTGATTTATTATAGAGATGAGGTCTCGCTGCCCAGGCGGGTCTTGAACCTGCGGGCTCAGCAATTCACTCACCTCAGCCTCCCAAAGGCGTGGGATTACAGGCTGAGTCACCGAGCCCGGCTAATTATATCTTTTATATTTTCTATTTTGTGTCAGTTTTTAGGTATTTTTCTCACTTGCTAATTTTTAAAGTAAAACTTACTCTTGTAATTTAGGGTTTTTTAATTTTTGAATTATCTGGAATTTATTTTATTATAAGAAATAGATAAGAGGATTCTCATTTTCAATTATATAATTTTCAACTTTTTATCATAATTATTAATGAATTTGCTTAGTAATTTTCTCTTTTAGATATATTTCTATGAGTTGCCTTGTTTTTAAAATAATAAATAAACCGTAGAGAATTCTACTTTGAAAACTATTTCTCCTTTAAAAATATTACTTTAAAATTTTTTCCTTGATCACTTATTTTTAAGATAATTTATTTAGCTAATAATATAGTTTTGATCAGAAAATTTATTGACATTCATTTATTTTTCAGGGTTTCTAAACTTGAATGTCAACCATTTTTGGAATACATTGCTTTGTCAATATTTTATCCAAATATTTATATAATGCAGTTATACTTCATCCATCGATAGTTAAAGACACTGTATAACTTTCTTATCTTTCCACATCCTTTTTTTTGAGTGAGAAAGCAGGATTTATTGAGAGGACAGAAAACCTCCCACAGTAGGAGGGAACCCAAAGGGGTTGCCCTTTTATAAATAAATTTACTAGTTTTTAACCTTTTGAAATCAAAGTTATTATCAGCATAAATCCATATTGATAAAGCTTATAGTCATGGTATCATCTCACTCATAGTAGGGTAGTATTATGAGGTGTGATATATGTACTATATACATTTTAATATATAGGCCTTAGATATGTGTGTTCATGTGTGTGTAAGTGTGCATATGTATATAATTATATACTAGGGTATTTTCATAAAATAAACATAATTAAAATATTTACCTATTTTATTACAGCACTGAGAAAGTATAGAGATGATCTGCTTTCAAAAATTATCAGAGGCTTCTATGTGAATTAAGTAATATCTCCCCTCCAACTTTCTTTAGAGGACACACATTATTCTCAGAAACTCCATGTAATGTATATATTTACAAATATTTTTTGAATATTTTCTAGGTTGCTATAACTCTATTTAACAGCAGAATTTAGTTTTCTCTTACATTGTCTGTTAAGTCTAAATGCCTATGTTGAACATTTTAGCTGTAAGTAGTGTTAAAAATATTCAGAGATTAAAAAACAATATAGGAATAATATTTTGGGGAGTAAATGCTATAGCAATCCCTTGAAACTGATTGTTTTCCAAGTGAAATCTATATATGTTCTGACAATGACCAATGCATCATCAATCTAGATTCCTTTTAAAATTTAAGATGTTAAGTTTTTTTTTTTTTCTCACTGAAAAACTCTGCCTACTCTGAAATTAATGTCACTTTTGTGTATTACTTTTTATTCTTCATTTTGTATGGACATACTCAACTTTTATCTATTTTCTTTGAGACCTCTGAAATGTAGCTTATAGATTTTCACTTCAGTATAAATCTCGATGTTACACTGAAAATTAATGAAATGATGATACTAAAATGAAAATTCTAAAATAATAATATTTTCAATCATTTTGGATCATAATTAGCTTCAATTCTCAACTGTAGTTGTTATAGTAAACCACTCTTAACTCTTGATTCCTTTTTTGTTTGCTTGATTGATTAGCTGCTTGATTGATTTTAACTCTCTGTCCAATTGAGTTTTGATATATACTTTCTTTGGCCTCTTATTTTGAGACCCCTTTCAGGGCTTCTGATCATTCTTTCATCTTTTAAATATTATTATTGTTAGGTTTCATTTTCAACATTTTTTCCTTTTAAGTCTGTTTTTCTTTTTTTCATTGTCTGATGTGCTTTCAAATATTCCCATAGTTTAAAAAATATAATGATGTGGCCAAGTGCTGTGGTTCTGCCTGTAATCCCAGCAGTTTGGGAGACCAAAGAGCGGATTGCCTGAGATGAAGTGTTAGCAACCAGCCTGGGCAACTTCGTGAGACCTTGTCTCTACAATAAATCATAAAAACTAGCCAGGCATGGTGGCGTTCATCTGTAGTTCCAGCTACTTGGAAGGCTGAGGCGGAAGGATTGCCTGAACCCAGCAGGGTGAGGTTGCGGTGGACGGGAGTGTGCCATTGCACTCCAGCTTGGGTGACAAGAGTGAAACTCCAACAAACACACACACACACACACACACACACACACACACACACACACACACACACTCACACACACACACACACATAAAATAATTTAAAAATTAAATCAAATCCATCTAATTTCCAGAATTTTCTACTGTATTTAAATTCCCAATGTGAAATCTCAATACCATATATATCTTGAAGACATTTAAGCTTCAAAATATTAAAAATTAAGTTTCTTAAATTATGTTTCTCAAATTCTGTTTTCTCAAGCTCACTCTGTTTATATTTTCTTACTCAATAAATGGTAATACAATTAAACTCCTGGGTCTTGAAATCTGTGTATCATTACAAACACCACTGTTTCTCTTATATTCTACATCCAGTTATTCACTTAGTCAATTTATGCCATTAGTATATCTGAAATCTGTACATTACCTCAATTATAGCAACCACAGTTCAAATCTTCATAACTTTAATATGTATTCCTACAACAGTCCCCTGTGGGCTGCTTTTTTTCAGGGTTTTTTTTTTGTTCTCATATTTTCTCCATTCTTTTTTACCTCCAGCATCAAATCCATGCTCCTTATGGTAAACAAGAGGGGATTCCAAAAAAACAGAATTATCATTTTGTAGGGCAGGACCCTTGTAGTACAAGCTTTCCCCTCATGGTAAGTGTTCTGGGGATTCATTGGTATCAGTGTTCCAGCCACCCTTGTTTGTGAGAGGCTGGGTTCAACTTTAGTGAATTTTTTTTTTTTTTTGATTCTTTCAATGTGTTTGACCATTTCATGATCAGTGATTTACAAATGTTCTTGCCCACATCTCACTGCGTGATCAGCGGTTTTTGACCAAAACCAGCATAACCTTCCTGTCTCACCTTCCCTGTTCACCTGATCTCACCCTGAGTGACTTTGTTTTGTCACTAATGAAAAGAGTCCCAAAAGGGAAACAATTTGCCATGTGAAAGAGGTGAAACCAAAACCAAGAGAAGTACTAAAAGTCATCAAAATTGACAAATTTACAACCTTTTGAATAGTGTAAAAAGTGCCTCAATAGGTATATTGCATGAGACAGAGAGTACTTTAAAGATGACTTACATTTAGACCGATAAGAATAAATATGCAAAAAAATTAATTCCAGGTTTCTTGGGGTCTCCTCTCACATAAGTCTTATTATACCTGCACACTCAATGTGTTACGTATGTTGAACTTATTTTATTTATTTATTATTACATAGAGATGCTTTCTCACTCTCTTGCCCAGGCTGGTCTTGAACTCTTCGGCTCAAGCAATCTTCTTCTGTCATCCTCCCAAAGTGCTGGGATTATAGGTGTGAGCCACTCCGTTCAGTAAACTTCTTGATTTCTATTGTAACAACATGTTTTTTGTCATTCTTAAACACTTCTCACATTATTCTGTGATTTTTGTCTTCACTTATCAGCTTTCACCACTGCTATACTTCAATTTCCAAGAAAAATAGCGATGCATTATTCATCTTCGTTTACCACATGATTATTATGGCTCATTAAAAATACAACTAATCCCAAACTATAAAACATCGTGATTTACAACAAAATTATTGAGGTCAGTTTGGCGACTTGTACCAGTAACCTCAGGAAGCTGAGGTGGGAGGATTGCTCGAGGACATGAGTTCCAGACCATCCAGACCAGCAAATAAATTAAATAGCCTGGGCACAGTGACACATCTGTAGTCCCATCTACTCAGGAGGCTGTGGTGGGAGGTTTGCTTGAGTCCAAACATTTACCAACCTGGATGAAATAGCAAGATCTCATCTATAAAAAAAATTAACGTAAATGAAAAAATACTGAAACAAATGATGTAGCTTCAAGAGATATATGTACATTAATAAATTAACATAGTCTGCACTGAAGAAAAAATATTTTGATTCTAATATTTCCTTATGTATATACAAAAACATATTGACATGCTTGCATGTGATGTGACAGTTTGAATATGTATGTGCATGAGCATATACATAATTTTAAAATCTATATATATATTTAAAGCAAGTTAATATGCAGTTGTTTTGTGTGAATTTAGCTTTCTTACTTTTAAAGTCCTTGCATTTATCTTAAACTGTTAAAGTAAAAATAGTAGTTATGTACATCTCTGGTATGAGTTGTTTGTATGAGGCGGAGAAGTAATACACAAGATTTTTTTTTTTTCAGTAAAATATTTTGTAGAACACATAAGTTTCCGAAGTGAGAGATATTCAGCCACTACGAATATACTTTTCAGCTGTTTACAACATAAAAAACTAATACTGATATTGAATCATTGAGAAAGGTCTTTAGGTAAATGTCTTAAAGTATTTTCACGATTTAGTATTAAGATAAATAAATCAATTATAAGAACATCATGTAAGTGTTAAAAATAGACTCTCCTTTGTAAGTGATATACAATGTTTTTTTCTTTGCTTAGTCTTCACTTATTATATACCAAAGTTCTAATTATAGACATACATATACTATTAAGACAACTATTTATTTTCCCAAAAGAAAGCTTTATATATTTATTATGATGAATGTTCATTAATATTGTTTACTCTATATCTAGATAATGACATGAGCTAATAATTCATTCTTCTGGTAATTTATGTTGCTCAGTTCTAGAAAATATGCTCAAGAGCATTATTCTAAGTGAATATTTTATAAAGCAATATACTAAGACTAGGATAAATCTGAAATTTGTCTATGAAAGAGACTGAAAATTCTGATGGGTTGAACTGTTAGGTTTCTTTTTTTTGTTATTGTGCTCTTGTTGACTCATATTTTTAGTTGTTGAGAATAGTGGTAACTTTTTTTTTCATAATCAATATTTTTTATTATGGTTTTGTGGTGTACAGTTAAGGGTTAGGTGTATAATTACGTTTCATTCAGGCACCCTGTTGATAAGAGGTGTTTCCCCAACCCCAAGTGGTAACTTTTTAATTTCAAAAGAAAAATTAAATTATTTTAGATACTATAGGCATTTTGGCAGAAATATGTTAAAATATTATTTTATTCCAGGTAAGCAACAAAATACTTTTTCACTATCTTTTTTTAATTTTCCAAGTAAAAATCTTCCTACATTGATCTTAATACAAATACATCAAAAATACAGATTTCTTTTTTATATAACTTTTTTTTTCTGAGATGAACAAATGAAAATAATATAGTTACCTGTATGTTCTCACACATTTCATTGTTTTCTAAGAAACTAAGAGAATAAGAATGGAAAAGTAAGTTTTATGAGGTGGTCTGAAACATTTACCATAATTTAAGCTACTAATAAAATAAAACTAGGGCAATGGAAATGAAAAAAGAAGGCTATTAAATGATTGGGATACCAATACAGTCTTAGAATTATTAAAATTTCTTTCTTTTCAGAAGTTTTTTTCTAAAACTTCTACATGTTTAATTTTAATTTTTATACTGTAACTTAATGCATAGCCTCAGAAAACATCTGCATAAATGCAAATCAAATGTTGAAAAATGATCGCTATGATTCACATAGACTAAATTTCAAAAAAAGTAAAAGTTTTAAAATTCTCCAGCATTAAACAGTTTATAAAAATGATAAAAGAAAAATGATAATAACCACATACCTCTAAGTAACTTCTTTCTATTTTTAAGATTTTACTGTATCCCTAGAATCCTTAGAATTTATTTAAAATGTAGTTAATGAGAATAAATCAAATAAGTAGTTGAAAAATAAAGACAAATTTTTTCAGATGGTTTGTTGTTAGTATACAGAAGCACTGCTGACTTTTGTGTGTTGATTTTGTTTTCTGCAACTTTATGTTTTATTAGTTCTAGCAGTTTTCTGGTGAGCACTTTAGGATTTTCTATATATAAGATTATCTCATCAGAAGATAATGATAATTTTATTTCTCCCTTTCCTATTTGGGTACATTTCTCTTCTTTCTCTTGCCTAATTATTTTGGCTAAAACTTTCAGTACTGTGTTGAACAGAAATGGAAAGAGTGGGAACCCTTGTCTGATTTTTGATTGTAGAGACAGGTTTTCAGTTTTTCACCACTGAATGTGATGTTGTGGGTTTGTCATACATGGTCTTCATCATGTCAAGCACATTTCTTCTTTGCTTAATTTGTTGATAGCTTTTACCATGAAATACTGTACAGTTTTGTTAAATGCTTTTCCATGTTAATTATAATCGGATTTGTATACATATTTGTTAACATTGTTCTTTGTTGTATTCATTAATTTTCTATTGTTGCTGAACAACTCAGCTTTTTGGCTCAGCCTGTAATCCCGCGCCTTTGGGAGGCTGAGATGAGTGGATTGCCTGAGCCTGCAGGTTCGAGACCCGCCTGGACAACTTGGCGAGACCTCATCTCTACAATAAATCAAAAATCAGCCGAGCGTGGTAGCGCACGCCTGTAGTTCCAGTTACTTGGAAGGGTGAGGCAGAAGGATCTCCGGAGCCCAGCAGGTTGAGGCTGCGGTGGCCAGGAGTGGCCACTGCACTCCAGTCTGGGCGACAGAGTGAGACTCCAACTCAAAAAAAAAAAAAAAGCAAAAAATGTCTCACAGTACAGTAAGTCATGAGTCAGGATGAGCTTGACTGACTCCTCAACTCTGGGTGTCAAAAGGCTGAAATAATGTATTGACTTACCTGAAGGCTCTGGGGAGAAATCCTCTTACAGTCTCTTAAAGAGGCTGATAGAATTCAATAACTTGCCAGGAGTTTCTCTCTTACTGCGTTTATATTAATGTTTCCTCTTCCACCTTCAAATCAGTAATAATGTATCTAGTCTTTCTCATGCTTTGTATTAATTCAGTTAGCACTGCTATATAGGACCACCCGGGGCTGGGTAACTTATAAAGAAAAGAGGTTTATTTGGTTCATAGTTCTACAGACTGCATAAGCATAGAGTCAGCATCTGCTTCTGATAAGGCCTCAGAAAGCTTACAATCATGGCAGAAGGGGCAGGACAGCTGGTGTGTCACATAGTGAGAGAGGAGGCAAAAGAGAAAAAGAAGGTTCAAACTACCAGCTATTTCAAACTACAAGTTCTTGCTTGTACCAACAGAGTGAGAAGTCACTCCTAACTATGAGAACAGCACCAAGCCACTCATGAGAAATCTGCTCCCATGAAACACCTCCCACTAAACCCCATCTTCAATATTAGGGATTACTTTTTAATAAAGAGTAGAGGAGGCAAACATAAAAGCCATATTATGCTTTGAATCTAACTTCTTCTGCTACATCTGTTTTTTCCTTTTACTCCAGATCATGTAATTAGATTGGACCTGAACTGATAATATACAATAATCTATGTTTTCATTACATTTTCAAACCTGTACCATATTTATAAGTTTGAAGATTAGAAAGTGGACATTTTTTGTTGCCATTATTCTGCCTAACATATATGGTTAGATATTTTATGTCTTTTCAGTAACAAGAAATCAGTTAATTACATTTCCATTTCTGCATTTCTGCATCAACTGTTGTATGGGAACACAGAAAATGATGATGATCTTTAGCATCATCAAAGACTAACTGCATATTTAATTTTAAATATTAACTGAATAGGCATTGCTATTATGTCATTGTTTGCTCAAAGTCAAGTCTTATAATTTTAGAATGAGTAAGTATGTACACTGCTTTGAAAGCATATTCAATTTTACAATAGAGAAAGGATTTGCTTTAAATATAGGTTTCTAATGATTAGGAAGATTTATTTGGCCAAAATTAATGTAAAAATTAACATCAACAAAATTTATGGGTTATATATTTAACAATGGAATTTTCTGCCTTTTACTGTTTTTTACTTGGTGGAAAAGTAATTGAAATCTCTGAGCTCAGTGCCTTCTTCTTAAAAGGGCAATATTAATTTCAAAACTGCAAAACTCCCTGTGGAATTTAGATACTTTATTTATATCTATCTATCATCTATCCATCCTTCTCTTGGTATAGAGTTGGCATTCCATACTTGTTTTTTGATGAGGATTCTAGACTCTGTTCAATATTAACTTCTTTTCCTGATTTCTTCAGAGTAAATTATTGGTCTTCCTTGATGACTGTACAGCTCATTCTTCAACACCCTAATATTGTTTTTAAGTTGTTTTTGTTTCTATTATTGGTAGGCAGTGAGCTACTATAAGTAATGGACTGTATTTCACTTTGTTATTCTTGACACCAGAAAAATACCAGCTTATAATAACCAATCAATATTTTAAAAATATTTGTCTTAGACCTAGAATAAAAATAGTTTTAACTTAAAAATTATAAAATGGTAATCAGGTAAATATATCAGTTCAATTTTGCTTTTCAATATGAGGTAGGCCTTGGCCCAGCTTTTTTAGAAAAATGTTTTACAATAGAGTTTTCTCTTGAACAAGGCTTTGCTTTATACAAATGTATAAAGTGTAGGCGAAAAATAGCCTCCATAAAATTAAATATAGAATTTATTATGCAATTACACTGCTGTACTCTTCTTCACATATGTCTACGTTATACCACAATATTTTAAAATCTTTTAAAGTAATCAACACTCTTTTACATTTTTAAGAGGTACTTGCATGTGATGCTTTATTATATGTATGAAAGTTGTACTGAACAAGTCAGGATATTTGGAATATTCATCATCTTGAGTATTCATCAGGTCTACATGTCAGTAACACTGAAAATTCTCTCTTCTAGCTACTTTGAAATTCACAATGCATTGTTGTTTACTGTAGTCACTCTACTCGACTATCAAACACTAGAACATATATCTTCTTTTTAAATGTGTGTTTGTACTCATTGGCAAATGTGTCTTTATTCTTATTCCCCAACCCCCATACCCACACACCTTCCCATCCTTTGATATTTATTATTCTACTCTTGACATCCATGAGATTAACTGTTTTAGTTCCCACATATTAGTGAGAACACATACAATAATTGTTCTGTATCCAACTTATTTCACTTAACATAATGACTTCTAGTTTCTTAGTGTTGTCCACCTTATACATATTTCAATATGTCCAACTAACACATATTTCAATTAGTAGTTCTTAAATAAATTACCAGCCTATTTTTTTTTATTTTTAATTTTAAAGATGTGGGGTACAATTCAGGGTCAAGTATACAAATGTTCATTATGCAGTTACCCTTGTTAATGAGATATGCACCCCCCTCCAGCAGTTTCCCACTACTGCCAATCCTCTTCTTTTTGTTTTTATTTTTTGAGTTGGAGCCTCACTCTGTCTCCCAGATTGGAGTGCAGTGGCACGCTCATGGTCTCCACATCCTCCATCTGCTGGGTTCAGGTGATTCTTCCACCTCAGCCTTCCAAGTAGCTGGAACTACGGGTGTACACTATCATGCCTGGCTAATTTTTTGATTTATTAAAGAGACAAGGTCTTGCCAAGTTGCCCAGGCTGGTCTTGAACCCCTGGGTTCAGGTTATCATCTCACCTTGACCACACAAATTTCTTAGACTACAGACTTGAGCCACTGAGCCCGGCTGATCAATTGCATTCTTATAATATTATAATAATTGTTCAAGATCCAATTGTGAGTGAGAATATGTGGTACTCAGTTCTTTGTTTTTGTGATAGATCATTCAGTATTATAGACTCTAAGTCCATCCAAGTTGCTGTGAAATTCATAATTTTGTCCTTGTTTATGGCTGCATAATATTTCATCGTTTATATGTACCACGTATTTTTCAATCCAGTCCTTTTTTGATGGGCAGCATGGTTGGTTCCATGTTTTCATTATTGTGAATAATGCTGCAATAAATGTGTGCAGTCATCTTTTTCATAGAGTGATTTGAATTCCTCTGGGTATATTCCCAGAAGAGGAATTGCAGGGTTGTATGGAAGGTTGATTTTTAAATCTTTTAGGAATTGCCAAACTGTTTTCCACACAGTTTGTACTAGTTTACACTCCCACGAACAACGTAGAAGTGTTCTCTTTTCCCCACATCCTCTCTAGAATTGGTGTTTTTTTGAGTTATTGATGATGGCCATCCTGATTGGAGTTAGGTGGCATCTCAGTGTTGTTTTAATTTGCATTTCTTTGATGACTAGTGAAGCTGAGCTTTTTTTTCATTGATCTGTTGGCTACTATAAGATTTCTTTGAGAAGTGTCTATTCATATCTTTTGCCCACTTTGCAATTTTTTTTTCTTTTCAGCACATTTGAGTTCCTTATAGATCCTAGATGTTAGGCCTTTGTCAGATATACAGTTGGCAAATATTTTCTCCTAGTGTGGACTTTCTCCCTGCTCTCTTGATGGTTTCTTTGGCTTTGCAGAAGCTTGTCAGTTTTCCGAGGTTCCACTTGTTTATCTCATCTCTTATGGCATGGACACTTGGTGTTTTGATGAAGAATTGGTTGCCAGTTCCAATTTCCATAAGGGTGTTTCCAGCATTTTCCAAGGTTCTTTTAGTTTGAGGTTTGCGTTTAGGTCTTTGATCTATTTAGAGTTGATTTTTGTGTATGGCGATAGATAGGGATCTTGTTTTAATCTTCTGCATGTGGTCAACCAATTTTCCCAGCACTATTTACTTAATAGGGTCTCTTCTCCCCAGTGGTTGCTGCTGATGGTTTTGTCAAAGATGAATTGGTTGAGATATTGAGGTTTTGCTTCTGGATTCTCTATCCTGCTTCATTGATCTATATGCTTGTTCTTGTCCAGTACCAGGCTGTTTTGATTTTTGTGGCTTTATAATAAAGTTTAATTCTGCAAGTGTGATACCACACTTTTTTTTTTCCTGAGGATTGTTTTGGCTATTCATGGTCATTTATGTTTCCATATGAATACCTTTTCTGTCATTTCCAAGTCTGAGAAGAATGGTGCTGATAATTTAATGGTTATTATGCTAAATCTGTGGATTGCTTCGGGTATAATAGACATCATCAATATTTGATAGCGGTGTTGATTCTTCCAATCCATGAGCGTGGAATATTTTTCCACTTATTTGTGTCATCTTTAATTTCTTTGAACCGTGCTTTTTAGTTTTCATTGTAAAGGATTTTCACTTCTCTGATTAGGAAGATGCCAAGGCATTTCATTTGTGTGTGTGTGTGTGTGGCTATTGTGAATGGGATTGTGCTTTTCATTTGGGTTGCTGTTTGTTTATTGTTGGTGTATAGGAATGTGACTGTCTTTGGCACATTTATTGTAATTCCTGATACTTTGCTAGAGAACTTCATCAGTGAAAGAAGATTTTTGACAGATTCTCTTGGGTTTTTGAGGTATAAAATCATGTTTTCTGCAAAGAGGGATACAACTTAACTTCCTATGTGGTTACCTCTGATTTCCTTCTTTTGTCTGATTACTCCAGCTAGGACTTCCAAGACTATGTTGAACCGGGAGGGTGGGAGTGGCATCCGTGTCTTGCTCCGGTTTTCAGAGGAAATGATTCCAATTTCTGTCTATTTAGTAGTATGTTGACTGTGGGCTTCTCATAGATGGCTCTTACTATTTTGTGGTGTGTTCCATCTATGCTTATATTTTTGAGGGTTTTTACCAAGAAGTGGTGCTGGATTTTATCAAAAGCTTTTTCCAAGTCTAATGATATAAACATGTGGTATTTGTTTTTACATCTGTTGATGTATTTAATTACATTTATGGTCTTGTAGATGTTGAACCAGTCTTGCATCCTGTAGATGAAGCCTACTTGTTCATGGTGGATGATTTTTGAATTGTGTTGTTGGATACAGTGTGCTAGAATCTTGTTGAGAATTTTGCCATCTATGTTCATCAAGGATATTAACTGTTAAAGCAGATGTTTAGATTTGCCATTATACAGGGGAATTCCCAAACAACCTGACTGTACCCTGACTGTACCTATTAAATTCGTGTTCTCAAGAGAAACAGAATCAGATAAATATGTGTGGGAAAGAGGAGTGGGGAGACAGAATGAAGAGAGAGAGAGAGAGGCTGGAAACTCAGGGAAGAGAAGAGTTGAAGAGTTATTTGCATACAAGGGCATTCTGCTGCCAAAATTACTTCTTCAGGGGAATATCGTCTGTATCTAGTAAAACTTTCAACTGCTTGGATGTGGCCCATCCACATTACAAAAGGCAATCTGCTTTACTCAAAATACACTTTAAAAAATATTAATCTCATGCAAAAAACACCTTGAAAAAAACATACAGAATCATGTTTGACTGAATATCTGGGCCTTGTGGCCCAGTCATGTTGATATATAAAATTAACCTTCAGTACTAGTTATGTAATTTTAACTCTTATGAAAAAAATAATGGTGTTTATTCTATCTAATTCATCAGAAATGAGATCCACAGGAAATTTTTGTGAAAACATTACCATGATACATGACATTGTAAACTAAATCAAATATGAGAACACTACTATTCTGGTATTATACTTTTTTGTTGAGAAAATAAACTCATGGCAAAATTTTTAAGGGATAAAGTAAAATTAAAAGGACATGTTCTGATCCATTTTTTCTCTCCATTAGGGTCCAGTTTTGTGGGACATTGATAGCATGTTTTAACTAAATGCAAACCCTGCTTTATGCAATGAATAGGTGTTGATTCTTTTCTTATGTCAAAATGCAAAAGGGCATACTTTATATTATTTAAACATAAATCATAAATACTGTTAAACACTTCATCATTTTTAAAGAGCAGTGCCTTATTTATTTGAGAAATCATCTTTAAAAAAAGCAGGACATCATTATTTTGAGAATTGAATTTTCATCTGCTTAATTTTGGGAGTAGTCTTTTTGTTTCTATTCACACTAACATTCTTCATTTGTAAATTCCATTAATCTTCTACATACATATTCAATAAACCTGGTTATTTTTGCAACACCATTGCCCTTTCAGAAATATTGCATTCTATTCATTGGTTGCACTCGTTTATCTCTTCAAAGTTCCCCTGTACACCACAACACAATGTGATAACTCCCTTAAGATTTATCTGATATTCCTCAATAGAATCATTTATATTAAGCCACTTAGTATGCAACTTTATGCTAAACTATGCTAAACAATACTAATATTTTTATTATGCCTTGGGTTATAATTTATTTAAATCACAGCATTTGCAATTGTATAAAAATTAATTTGGGTTCATCTTCAGGGATTTAACAGTTTTCTAGGATTTCAGTTTTCACTCAGGGTAATCAAACTGTCATATTTTAAGACAAAAGTAAAACAATAGAATCCCTTATATGCTGATTCTTGACAGATTAGTACAGATAATTTTTAAATTTTATAAACAATAATATAAAACATTTATGAAATTTAATTATTTGTTTAAAACATATTTTTCAAAAAGCCTCTAGTAAAAGAATTACATTTCAATGCAAGATTAAGTTTTATAATATTGTTTCATCTTGCATCTGTCTTCCCAATCAGAGGCTCCAGAACATTCTCTGTTGGAGTATTATGATGTTCCCAAGGTTGAGGCAAATGGGACAGAGAGAGAATCTCTTCCATGCCATTACTTGTGCTGTGATCATTGAATATTGTCTTTGTCTCCCCACCATAGGTTTGGGTAGTGCAAGTCTCACTGGAAGCCATGGAAAATTGTATAGAGAGGAAGACATGTTCTGAGCTAGGATTTTTTAAAAAGGGGTATGGGAAGTGGAAGACCAGTAAGGAATCTGCTAAGACAGAATCTGTGAGACTACAGTGGGGCATTGACCACCATGATGGTAAGTAGACAGAGGAAAGAGAAACTACCAGATTTCAGGTAGACCAGAATGGCAGAGCTTACAAAAATTCCTGCTGCATCAGATGTGGGGTGGTGTAGTATCAAAAATAAACAGTGAAATAACCTTCCACACTTACTTAACTTAATATCTGGAAGGATGAGGATAAATAAGTCATCAAATTTTGTATATGTTGATACTGAGAAATCCCAGAATGAAGGTGTCAACAACCTGCTGAACGTATTCTCATGGCAATGTAAGTGCCTATGAACTTTAAGCAGAGCTGTATGACTTTTGAGGATGTGGTGATGTACTTTTTGCCAGAGAAATGATGTGATGTGAACACTTGATGTGACTTAAAAATTCCTGTTTCATGTTGGAATGTAGAATTTTGCAATATGGCCTCACAGTGCTGTTGGCATAGAGTAAAAGGATGAGGAGGCACCTTTCTGAATAGTATGTTTCTGCAAGAGTGTCGCAGATCAGGATTGTCAAGGCAGAGTTGAACACCCATAAGGCCCACTCTTGTGAGAGTGGTCATGAAAGATATTTTCACTTGATTGAAAATCATGGAACATACCCCAAGTGGAAACAGTACAAGAGTGAACACACAGGAGAAGTGTAAAGTGAAGCAAAATTTTCAGTGGCAAAAGAGGCAACACAGTTGAGACAACATTTCCAAAAGGGGCTAGGAGAGGGCCTTGTTTGTAAAGAACCTTAAAGACCACATGTGAGGAGAGTCTTCTATGTGCAGAAGATTGGGAGAAAAATTCAGACCACTGTTGCACTACCAGACCACTCATAGTATAGGGAATGCTACTCAGATGTACTCAGTGCATGAAATTCTTTTGTTAATACACTGATAAAAGGCATTGCAAGTGCAGTGAAAGTAGAAAAGATCACCTGCAAATGCATCAGTGAATCCACACTGGAGAAAGGCATTATGTTCAATAGAACCTTAACTGGTATGTGCTTGAGATTTAGAAAACCTATATCATCTTCGTGGATGATGATAGTTTCATCTGACTTATGTTAACTTCATTCAGCTTCCATATCACCCAAACAAGAACTGCCTGTCTCACATTGCTCTGGTGTGTAAAATCATAAATGTCTTATTATTTGTAACAACAAAAACAAACAAAAAGTGAGATGGAGAATAGAAACCCTTCTTGGACATTTTGATATTCCCATTTCATAATTTCCTCTTTTTACTATAGCCAATTGCTCTTTGCTGAGATCTATGATAAAATATGGTCACCATTTAGTTTTATTCAAAGCCTCAAAGTAATATCATTTTAAGTAAAAACTGTGTTTTAAATTAAACTCGAAATTGCACGTACATTTTTCAACACTCACCATTTAATATTTGTGCATGTGAATAATAAGCAAATGTGAAATCTTTCACCTCAAACTTTTTCCTGATCTGAATGCAAATAATTCCAGATGCTTCCTTTCATATAATTTATATGAGGTGTTATAAATTAGATTCTTTTTAATAGGACAGATCCTTATACCCACCATTAATTTCAGATTCTTATATCAAAACTAAACAAATATAATACCTGCCTATCTATATATCAGGTTATAATAATATAATCTGATTAATATATCTGTGGAAATAGAATCATAAGTATATATATTGGGGTGCCAAAAATATTTACATATTTTAAGAGGTGTTATCTACGTATTACTTTTTGAAGTAGAATGGAATTATGGTAGCAATGTGTAGTATGAAATTCGTTCAAAAGATGGCATTATTCAAATGAATGCAAATATCATTGTGCAATAGGCAGGATGGCATTGCTATTTTTGTTTTAATTTTTTAATGTTTAATTTTAAAGATGTGGGGCAAAATTCAGGGTTAAGTATACAGATATTCATTATGTAGGTACCGTTGTTGATGAGGTGTGCCCCCCTTTCCCTGGCAGTTTCCCTCTACTGAAATTTAACCCCTCCTCCCCTGGCAGTTTCCCACTATTGCCAATCCCTTTCTTATAGTATTATAATAATTGTTTAAGGTCCGTTTATGAGTGAGTACATGTGGTACTCAGTTCTTTGTTTCTGTAATAGATCACTCAGTATTACAGACTCAGGTCCATTCAAATTGCTGCAAAGTTCATAATTTTGTTTTTATGGCTGCATAATATTCTATCATGTATATGTAGCATATTATTTTAACCAGTCCTCTTTTGATGGGCAGTACAATTGGTTCCATGTTTTTGCTATTGTGAAAAATGCTGCAATGAACATGCGTGTGCAGGTATCTTTTTTCATAGAATGATTTGATTTCCTTCAAGTATATTCCCAGTAGGGAGAAGGCAAAACTGTATGGAAAGTTGATTTTTGAATCTTTTAGAATTCATCAGATTGTTTTAATACAGTTTTTTTCCTTTCTTAAAATATATATGCATTTTTGGCAACCTCTGTAGATAGAGAATACATATATATGAAATATAGATTATGTTAGTATAATCTTATTTGTACAAATCAGATTATATATTTATATATTTAATTTTTTCTACGATTTTGCACCATTTTTTCTATACCAATTATAAAGGCTGACAAATTTTTAAAAATCAATGTTATTGATAACCTAATTGTTCTGCATTACATTCAATCAAACATGCCAAAAATGTTTATTCACAGATTATTGTGTATGGAGATAAAGGACCTCCTCTATTAATGCTAATGGAAAATATTTATTTTTCTCCCAAATTTGACATTTCTGAGTATTTAGAAAAAATATTCTCACAACTTGCAAATGGGAAAAGAGAAAATGTTCTACACAAGCCATGACTTTTTGTTCATTCTCTATTTTTTCCCCTGTGGCTACATAAGTTATAATTGACATTAATCTTTTGACAAATTGATCCATAAACAACCAGGAAAAGTTTGTAAGCAAAATATTCTTTCATGACTTGAAACACAACTATTGAATAATTTGTGGCAAGGAAGTATTTTCTCCATAACAATATCTAATTGATTAATAGGATTATGCTTATCAGAATTTCCTCTTTGTAAAAATTTGAATTTATCCGGAAAAAATGTTTTAGGTAAGAGTATGTCTGTATGTGTGTATGTGAGAATTTATCTGGGTGGCAGTAAATCAAAATTCATTTACTACTTTAAGGGATATCACGGAAAATGTTTATTTGGTTTCTTCATGTCACACAAAACTGCATTTGACAAAGAGATTACTCCTACTAAATTATATAGTCACACATGATTGGTGAAATGAGTAATGATATCAATATAATATAGAATTTACAATTGTTTAGACACATTTATTTGAATATGATATCATTTTGCACCAAGTAATAGTAGTTGAACACAAACTATACAACATAACTATACAACATAAACAATTGAAGTGGTACACGATTAATGGACTCTATCATTATACCTATTTCTTACCAACATCAGTTTGGTCATGTGTTCTGCCTTGGAGATATTTATTGTCTATTTTATCTCTTATATTTGTAATTTTCAGCAGTAGAAAATCTTTCTTATATACATTTTCATCTACTTTTTTTCCTTAGTCTTAAAGACAGTATTTTCTATGGTATATTTATCAAGCCTGCCGGAGACCAGCTCCAGGAGAGAGTCAGGGCCTGAGGCAGAAGAATCAGGATCGGCGAAGAAGAGCAACAGGAGTCAACTTCTTGGGTAGAGTTCAGGACTCTGCCAAATTTTATTCAATTCTCACATACTTAT
The DNA here is from genome assembly GCF_000164805.1 of Carlito syrichta. NCBI lineage: Eukaryota > Metazoa > Chordata > Mammalia > Primates > Tarsiidae > Carlito > Carlito syrichta. The sequence continues at coordinate 198,391 of NW_007249928.1, read as the reverse complement.
ATAGTTTTTTTACTAACCCCCCTACCCACAAAAATGTACCCCATGTTACACATTACAAGCTGACATCATGTTTCCTTTTCATTTATGGGGTAGTTGACCTTTATACAATTATCATCTCATTCCTTCCTGCTACCAGTGAAGTTATTTATGTCTGAATCAACAGATAGGAACAAAACACCAGCTGCCAAGAATTTATCAGCCACAACCTGTGACCTCTAGGCCAACTGAATCTCTTTCCCTCGCTATTCTATTTCTTTTCCTTTACTAATCTATTTTCTTAATTATACACTTATATACACTTTCAGCAGCAATATATTGACTTGTTTTTTCTTTTATATGACCACCCTTATCTTACCCACTACGAATTTTAATACTCTATAAATTAATTTTACTATGAATTAAAAAATTTAACTTTCTTAATTCTAATTACCTTATCTATATTACTTGCTATTTTCTTATCACCTATTTTACATTTTATATTTCTAAACAAACCTTAAATCTAAATCTACACTTATATATGAAATTAATCTTACTTCTAATCCTAAATGTATTTAATTTTAAACCTACATTAAGTGTGTATAATTTAAAGTTTACCTTAAAACTTAATTATTTCCTATTCCTTCTATTACTTATATTTAACTAATACCTACATCTATAATAAACATTTATCTTTTAATTATAATTGTTATTTATTTAATTTTAATCCTTGCTTTAATTTTAACCCTTTTTCTAATTGTTTCTTAAATCAAAAGGCATGTCTGTGACTTGTTTTTCCCAAAAATACCTGTTTTTGGAGATACTCTGTCTCAGTTTCTCACTTCCTCATAAATCACAACTGTCAATGTTGTTACTTATAAAGGGTATGAGGAAGTACTTGTTTTTCCTTTTTAGCTAAAGGTTGCAAAATTTCATGGGAGAGGGGGTAGTAAAACATTCCCTTGTCCCTTCGGGGGGGAAATTTTTGCTGTTGAGCCTTTTTTACGTTTCTATACATAGGTTTACTGCTAATTCCACATCCTTGTACAATCTAGCTAATTGTTTTATTTATCAAGGGAAGTATTTTTCAAGCCTAAGCACGCATTCCTTTAAGACCAAAAGGAGTCATTCAATAGTATCCATGGGGCTCTCCCTCCATCATGGCCGCTTCCCACTGGGGCTCTGCTCCCAGTCAGCGTTTTTCCCATTTTCGGGTAACTTCCATTTTGCCTCTTTAGGGGTTATGGCTTCCGGCACAAGACAACTATTTTAGCTGTACTTCTCATCTTATTATGACTTTTGCTCATTTTGTTAGTGATGAAAATACAGAGTTGTCAAGATTTTAAATAATCTTCCCCAACTCGATTTTTTTCATAGCCTCTTCTATTTTCATGGTATGATTTTTTTCAGAAAAGGTGTTTCAGAAATGTACATATATATTAGCAGAAACGTTTCCATCTGTACAAATGACTAAACATTTTTATTACTGCTTTAAAACTAAATTTAGTAGCATATTTGATGAGTTCTTAGCAGCTTTTGGTAATTTGCATGTATTACTCGTATGTCTCAGTGTCCTGAACAATTACATATTTTTGTTACTTCTCCTATTTTTGGTTTTATTTATTGCCTAACAGATAAAAAACTATGATTCATAGAAGTAATTTACCCAAGATTAATAAAACAAGTAGTGATTAGAGTCTCAGAATTTAAGTAGAAACAGTCAATGTCCATAGACTTTGGCAGTTAAAAACAAAAAAGCAACAAAAAGACCACTGGCTTTTCAGATAGGAAAATATTTATTATAAATAAAATTATCAGATTTATTTAACCGAAATCATGCTATATATTTATGTTTCAACAATTCTCCTTCCGTAAGAAGGTCATAATTTATTTAAATCTAATATAACCATCTATTTTTCTGTGTTAGGCAATCTCCTAATCACTGCATACATAATGCTGAGCAAAATGATTCAGAATACCTGCTCTCATGGAAGTTTCATAATAATTGATACATGTTCAGCAAACATCTTAACAGGCACATAAAATAATTTCCAATGAGAAGACCAAACATAGGGTAGTGGGGAAAATTGTAACAGGAAGGAAATACAAAAATCTTCTGGGTAGAATCAGGAACTTTCTTTCTGTAAGGTAGACATTCAGTGACTCAGAATGTGAAATAGTGGACTCAACTTTCTGTGGATTCAAGTCTGTGGCAGCTGTAGGGTTGCCAATTAGTGTTAGCAAGGGAGAACTTGGCAAAGTAGTTAGACCTATTTGTCAGGAAATGATTTTGGTTATGAAGCCTAGAATTTGACCTAAAATAGTATGAAAATTAGAAGGAATGAGAAATTTAATGTAGTGAAGATATTAGAAAAATTGTTAGACAATCCTCATAGAATTGAATAATAGTTCAGAAAGAACCATTAACATAAGTAAGGGAGAAGAAAATATGGTGATTATGAGATGCTCTAATTAGTAATTTGAAGGTAGTACATTTGTTATTATAAGACTCAGGGAAGGAGTTACTCAGCAAAAAAATCTCTACATCTGAGTAAATCAAGGATCTAAAAACAGAAAATTAAAACAATATTAAATAAGCCAACAGTAGGCTAGGCACAGTGGCTCATGTCTGTAATCCTAGCAATTTGGGAGGCTGAGAAAAAAATTCAAAAAAGATGAGGTCCCACTTGTCTATATTATCTCTTGTGGCATGAACATCTGGGGTTTTGAAAAGTAATTGATTTCCTGTTCCAATTTTCATAAGGGTTGCTCCTGCATTTTAAAAATTTCTCATAGTTTGAGGTTTTACCTTTGGGTCTTTGATCCATGTAGTGCTGATTTGTGTATGTGGTGATAGAGAGGGGTCTTGTTTTAATCTTCTGCGTGTTGTCAGCCAATTTTCCCAGCACCATTTACTGAATAGGTTCTCCTCTCCCCAGTGGTTGATGTCAGAGACATTGCCCAAGATGAGTTGGTTGAGAAATTGAGGTTTTGCATCCAGAATCTTTATACTATTTCATTGGTCTATATGCCTGTTCTTGTACCAATACCATGCAGTTTTGATTATTGTAGCCCTATAAAAATTATCCAGGAGTAATGATGGGTGAATATAGTCCCAGCTATTCAGTAAGCTGAGGCGAAAGGATCACCTGAGCCAAGGAGATCGAAACTGTGATGAGACATAATTGTGACACTGCACTCTACCTTGGGCAACAGAGTGAAACCCTGACTCAGATTAAATAAAAAATTAAAAATAACTAACAGTCAGTCGTCAAGGGCAGGATATTCTGAGCAAACATCATCAGTGATTTAAGTGGAAAAACAAGGCCAGCATAGATGGTAACAAGAAGAAATGTTAGAAAGTAAAGTCTGGTGATACATTCCATACGGAAAATAGAGAACTAAAGTTTGGGAAGCAACTTTTAATCGGAAAAAGGGCTTCAAATGCACTTTTTGTTGCACAATTGTGTAGGTTCATTATGAAGAATAAATACCAGCTGAAGAAGATGAAGAGAAGTTTTATATTAAAGCAAGACTATGAAGAAAATTATTGACTAAAATTTGATTACTAGAAGATAAAAGACCATGAGGTGGACTTTCAGGTCTGATCAGTGGTTGTAAAAAGTAAAATTGGGAGAAGAGGTTTTGTGTTAATGGGTGCTCTGGGATTCCTGAATAGTTGATGTGTCTAATGTGAATAGGAACCTAGGTCTGATGACCAATTCTGGTACTTCCTTAGATGATGGTGGGTAATTATTTAAGCAAGTTCGTTATACACTTAAATAAGTGAAGATAAAGAAATAATTTTGTATGATTCTCGTCCTGCCCCACCTAATTCTTGTTTTGTGCTTTGTATCATACTAGGATATCAACTCGTTGCTTTATGCCTTTCTTTCATTCTCTTTTTGTTGTATAATTCTGAGTTTTTGTTTATGCAGTCTTAAAGTTTCCCCCTTTTTAAAAGCATATCGTTGTTTTTTCATAGAAACCTTGTTCTGCAATTGCTGACTATAGAGTATTGTGATGCTCTGCTTTCCTTAAGTACTTTGTAATAGTAAACTCTCTAGCAGATACATTTTCAAGGGCAGAAAAATTACACACATTGATTGGTGCTGGTTTGAGTGCTGAACCTTTTTAGTTGTTGTTGAGGATGAGAGAGAAAACAGTTCTCTTATTTTTCAGATACGTAAACACTATTACACACCTCATAATTAGCCATTAAATGTCTTACTGGCATTCTTGGTTACATATTGGCTTGATTATTTAATTATGTAGGTGACATTTACAAGACTACAAAGAAATGATTTACAGAAAATAAAATGGGTCATTTAGTTCATGTGATGCATTGCACTGAATGAATCATTTCTAACAACAACAACTACTTAAAAAAAAAAAACCCACACTCAACTAATTAAACAATATTAAATCAGCAGCCAGTATTTTTAGCATATCCAGGAAGAGTTCTGGGTAATATTCATGATTATTTCTTATGAAAAAGAACAGTAATTTATATTCCTGCCCTTTTGTTCAGGTTTTTAGGTTTCCACTGTTTAGAAAGCATGTAACAGCACTAATGAGACAACATATTCAAAGTGATAGGGCAATGCTCACAGAACATTCCATCATGCTACCATATTTTCTATTTAGCATTTCCTTCTCCAATTAACACTTCCTATTCTTTAATTTTGTTTTGTTCAAGTGAAAACTTTGCACTGGAACTGGGGTTTTGCCTGGCAAAAAGGAGAAAGTTGTATACAGCTTTAGATACCAGAATAAGGGAAATATAGAAAGTTATTAAGACAAATCTTGTTAAAAATTTTGCTTTCTAGAAGCATAAAATTTTATGCATAAAACTGTTCAATTAAAAATTGTTTCATCAAAATCTAAGATTAGTCAATATTCCATAATCTTCCCAAATAATTCATTATATTCAGAATGAATGGTGCAATACCTACAAATACTTTGCATTTTGTATGTTATAACTGTCTAGTATTTATTTGTTTTTGTATATGTATGTACATTATTATTAATAGTATTATTTTATATAATCAGGTTTTAGAGATATTCTGCTATTTTATATAGAATTACCCATTTATGAGCCAGATTTTTGCTCAATATTGTCTCATTTCTTTCATCCCTTCCCTTTGGAATCAATTTCTTCTTTGCAAACTTGAAAATGGCAGAAAGAAGTGTTCATTTGTCAGTACAATTGAACACTTATTATTCCAATGGCAGAAAGAAGTGTTCATTTGTCAGCACAATTAAAATTATCCTTCTTTTGGAACTTATTTTATTTGAAAGCTATTTGAACAACACTTTGTATTGTTCTTTGGAATTCTTCTATCAGTCTGATTATCATTAGTTTGTTGATAATATTTATTGCCATTTTTCATCTGTCTTCTTAAATATTTTTATAGTTTTAAACTATTTGGCAATTGTATATCTATAAATGGTTTTCAAATATATAGTTTTCATGTATACGTATATATGAGTGTGTCTATTATCTATCATCAATCTTGTTATAGATTTACTTTAATATGTATTTTGATATCTTCTGTCAGTTTTGGAAAACTCTCAGCCATCATATTTTCATATATTAATTGTATAGGTTTTACACTTGTTTTTACATTTTGTTCTCAGACTTCAGTTTCACATGTGTTCGAATTTTCCATTCTGCATCCTATATGTATCCTACATTCTTTCCTGTTCCAAATGTTTATAATTCTTTGTTTTAGTCTAAATCATTTTCTTCAAACTTCCAGTTCACTATTCTTCTCTCTACATTGAAATTATATGTCTTAAACCTGTACACCAAGTTCTTAATTTCACTTATTTTACTTTACAATTCCAGAATTTTGCTATTTCTTTTCATTATTTTTAGACTTTTAGCCATAATCCTCAATCTTATATTTATTTATAAAGCAATCATAGTTGTTCTTTTCATTTTTTATTTTTTTGAGTCAGAGTCTCATTCTGTGCTCAGACTGGAGTGCAGTGACACACTCAAGGTCACCCTAGCATTGATCTGCTGGTCTCCAGTGATCCTTCCATCTCAGCCTTCCAAGTTGCCAGAACTACAGGCGTTTGTTACCATGTCCAGCTAACTTTTTGTATTTGTAGAGACAAGGTCTCCCTAAGTTGCCCGGGCTGGTCTCAAACCCTTAGCCTCAGGCAATCTACTTGCCTCAACCACCCAAAATGCTGGGATTACAGGCTGATCCACATGGGTATTCTTAAATATGTGTTTAAAACTGCTATTATCTAGACTCTTGGTGGATATTTTAAATTTGCTTTTCATTTTCCCCTTTTTGTCATATCTTTTCTTCTTGCATACTTAGTTACTTTTGATTGAGGACTGAATATTGTATATGAAAATGTATTTTCTTAATCCCTTTATTGTTCTAATATCTGAGTAATTTTTCAGGTCCAACTTTCAACTGACTAATTATCCCTTCTGTTTGGTCTGTTACACAATATTCTTATTTTGTTACATTTTTCATCACAAAAAATATTTTATTTCAATACATTTTGTTTGATCTTTTGTTAAATAAGCCTGTGAGTGTTTATAGTGTCATGTTGTTTTCTCATGTTTTTGATTATTTATTTTAAATCTTTCGGTCACCACTCCTATTAAACAGCACTGGAAGGCCTAGCCAGATCAATCAGGCAATATAAAGAAATAAAAGACATCCAAAATGACAAAGCAAATATAAAAATATTTCTGTTCACTGATGATATGATTATATACCTAGAAAACCCTAAAGACTCCTCCAAGAGACTGCTAGACTGGATAAATCGATTCAGAAAAGTTTCAGAATGCAACTCAAGGTTAAAAAATCAATAGCATTTCCATATACTAATAACACTCAAGATGAGGAACAAATAAAGAGTTCAATCCCTTTTACAATAGCTACAAAAAATAAAATAGCTAGGAATACATTTACTCAAGGAGGTGAAAGATCTGTATGAAGGAAACTACAAAACATTGATGAAAGAAATCATAGATGACACAAACAGATGGAAAACATCTCATGCTCATGAAACAACAACAACAACAAAATTCAATATCATTAAAATTATCATAATGCCCAAAGCAATCTCCAGGTGCAATGCAATTCCTGTTAAAATACAGACATTTTTTTCACAGAACTAGATAAAACAGGACTAAAGTTTACATGCAAACAAAAAAGAGCCCAAGCCGGGCTCAGTGGCTCAACCTGTAATCCCGCGCCTTTGGGAGGCTGAGGTGAGTGGATTGCCTGAGCCCGCAGGTTCGAGACCCGCCTGGGCAGCGAGACCACATCTCTACAATAAATCAAAAAATCAGCCGGGTGTGGTAGTGCATGCCTGTAATTCCGGCTACTTGGAAGGCTGAGGCAGAAGGATCACCGGAGCCCAGCAGGTCGAGCCTGAGGTGCCCGGGAGCAGCCACTGCACTCCAGTCTGGGTGACAGAGTGAGACTCCAACTCAAAAAAAAAAACAAAAAAAAAACAGAGCCCAAATAACCAAAGAAATCCTAAGTAAAATAAACAAATGTTGAGGATTCATAATGCCTGACTTCGAATTATACTACAAAGCTATAGTAACTAAAACAACATGTTACTGGTACATAAATAGATAGATAGATTAATGGAACAGAATAGAATGCCAAGAAATAAAGCCACAGAACTACAATCAAATCATCTTTAACAAAGCTGACAAAAATAAACAATGAGGAAAGGGCACACTATTTAATAATTGGTGCTGGGAAAAATAAAAAATCAAAGAACAAAAGATGCTGGCATGGATGAGGAAAATAGGAAATTCTTATATACAGATGGTGGGAAGGTAAACTACTTCAACATCTATGGAGAACATTATGGAAATTTCTCAAAGAACTAAAAATAGAACCACTATTTGACCCAGCAATCCCAATACTGGGCATCTATCCAAAGAAAAAAAAATCATTATATAAAAATGATGCCTGTACTTTTATGATCACTGCAGCACTATTCACAATAGCAAAGTCATGGATCCAAATTTCAGTTAATAATAAATATAGTTCTGACTCTTTTTGACAGCACCAATGTTTTTCCATATTCACCATTTCATTTTTCTGGGGAGAGGTGTCAGCTATAGTATACAATATGAATCCAGTGATATTCATATTGTTTGTTTATATAGGATCAATTATTTTTGACTAATTAAACTTTAGAATTAATGAAAATAGCTTTTTTACTTGAGATGTAGTTTATTCTTACTCTGATATTAAGAACACCCTATAGGCTATCAATCTTCACTAGAAATCTTTAAACTTTTGATCAATACCGAATCAGATTTCCATATGAGCAATGACCATATATATGCTGATAATCATAAAATGTCCTTAACGAGGTTCCTGGTGTTCAGTTCCAAGCAAGAGCTCTCTAAGGTCCTAGAGTTTTCAGACAAAACAGTTGTTAAGCTCATTTTAGTGCTTATATTTCAAGAAAGAAACCGACAACTTTACTTCTGAAAATATTTTAAGACTGTCAGACACTGCATAGTTCTTCCAACATCGTTGCACAGTAGGGTGTTAATTAGTAATATATTATTTTTTAGATGGTATATGAGCGTACTTTGGTTACTTTAAGCCATGAGAGACATTTTCTGATTTTTGTTCTTATTTTCAGTTTCCTTATTTTCACTTTCCTTAATAGTATAGGAATATGGTGCGGTAGAACTGTGAGATTTTCCTCATAAAATGAAGAGTCTTATGCAGCATTCTTTGGGCTTTGGACATTTATTGTACTATATTATATATTTCAAATATTTGTTTCTTTAAAGTACTGATAATTGAGTATATTAATTTGAGTTTTCATATTATAGCTATGTTTTGGGAATCTTATTTTTTACTATTATTATAAATGCATTGAAGAGTTACAATCATAGTAATATAGCCTCTAACCAAATAAAAATAGTTGGCTATAAAATGTCACAGAGCTAATTACCCTTAAATAACATCTATCAGATTTGCTATCTATTTTGATTTGTTATTTTTAGGGAAGCACAATATTTTCTAAAAAATTAAATTTACTTCAGTATATGGATTTGCAATACACAGACACAGTTATCAGAAAGTAAAGGATATAATGAATCTTTAAAATTGCCCTACACTTATATTTTTTATCTGACTTCCCTATTTTCTTCCTATTAGTTGCACGTTGCCTATTAATAAAGGCTTTGTTTGTGGTTCATGTTTTCTATGACATATTCCCATACTTTCCATTCCTGACTCATTTCTTTAAAATGACACTGTGGGATATATTTTTGTGTCATCCTGAGTAATCAGCTATTTTCTCTTTAATCTGTAAAATCTTGAAGAATGGCAACCAAGTCATACAGATGCTAATAGTTTATCAGTGAGCAATTAACGTTAAATATATTATATACCATTGCAGTGAATTATGCAGTATTCCTTCATAAACAAGAAGACACAAATTATCATTCAGGTGGTAAATTTGCAATAACGTTTAATCTGTAGACAAGTTCCACAAATTAGGTGATATAGATGGTGATATAAATCTTGTAAAAGCTATTTGCTTTATTTTTCTTCTTTTGAATTTGCTATTAAATTATCTCCGTTTTAAAGGCAACAATGACATAGCAAATAAAAAGACACAATAATCTCAGTTAAGTCTTAGAATAATTAAGAAATTAAAGAATAAGAGTGGCAACATGTATGTCTTTTGTTTATTATTGCTTTTGTTTTACTCTTTTTTTTTTTTTTTTTGGAGTCAGAGTCTCATTCTGTTGCCCAGTCTGCAGTGCAGTGGCTTGCTCACGGCCACCGCAGCCTCGACCTACTGGGTTCAGGCAATCCTTTGGCCTGTCTTTCAAGTAGCTGCAAGTATAGGTGCGTACTACCATTCCAGGTTCGTTTTGTTTTTGTTTTTGTTTTTTTTAATTGTAGAGACTCTTTCTCACCAAGTTGCCCTGGCTGGTCTGGAATCCTTACGTTCAGGCAATCCTCTTGCCTCTGCATCCCAAAGTGCTGGGTTGACAGACTTGAAACACTGTACCAGGCCTTGTTTTACTCTTTACCTTACCATTTACTGATTGAAAGTAATCATAAAACAACATGGTATATTAGGAAAGTTAGTAAATTGAGGATAGAGAGCCTTGGATACTAGACCAGTCTGAACCATTCAATCATTGATTTAATGATTAATCATTTAATGATTCAATCATTGATTTAATGATTAAGGCAAATAACCATACTGGTCTTATCTTTATCCTTGTTAAATATATCATTACTAGTAAGTTTCAAATACTTAAGAGCATAAATATCCTGTGATAAAATACAGTATCTATTTTTATGAATTGTATGCAAATCACTTTCCTATTTCAATATACCCAATAAATTATTAAAATATATCAAACTTGATGAAAACTTTCCAAGTTTTTTTAAACAATAAGAAATGAGACTTGTTTTTGAAAAAGTAGTTTACATCTTGAGAGTTTTTCTGTCCACTTTCCCACCAAACATAGGAATCTATGCCGCGTGATCCTTACATATTATACATATCTGTGATAGAAAGCCAGGCTTGGTGGCTCAGCCTGTAATCCCGCCCTTTGGGAGGGTGAGGTGAGTGGATTGCCCGAGCCCACGGGTTCGAGACCCGCCTGGCCAACTTGGCGAGACCTCATCTCTATAACAAATCAAAAACTAGCCGGAGTGGTAGCCCACCCTGTAGTTCCAGCTACTTGGAAGGCTGAGGCGAAAGGATCGCCGAAGCCCAGCGGGTCGAGGCTGCGGTGGCTGGGAGCGGCTACTGCACTCCAGTCTGGGCAACAGAGTGAGACTCCAGCTAAAAAAAAAAAAAGAAAAAAGAAAAAAAGAAAATCACTGCTGACTGCTTTTAATCTTAATTAAATTCTTACCTTGCACAAAAATCTTTTTAAAATTAACCCTAAGGTTACTATTTTCATTAAGTTTTTCTTTATTCCACTTACTTTTTTGGTTGTTAAAATGAGTTTCATCTTTCCCTAAATCTCTTTTTTAAATACAAAATGTGCAATGTTTCAGACTCATTACATGAAAGACCGGTCATCATGTTTTGATACTTTCTATAAATGGCCAATTGCCTGCTATCTTTCCTTTAAGGTATTGAGTCTAGAAGCATGTATAACTCAAATACAATTTCATTAAATTTAAGCACAAAAAGACTATTACCATTTTTTTTCTAAAAAAAAAAAATCAATTTCTTTATTTTATCTTGTGCTTGTAGTTCAATTCATTCACAGTTCACTGTTGGTTTATTTGCTTACCTTGCAGGATGTCAACTGAAATGCAATTGACAACTATCAAGTTCATAACTGCTTTTCAATTACATTTGTAATTACTTTGGGTAATTTTAGGAAGTTATTTTAGATTAAATCAAGTTCATTTAATTAACTCAATAATTTTTTAAATATTTATCTTCTATAATATTTGAGTAATTTCTTAACATGTAAATTTTAGTATTTATATTTTAATAGCATTTCCTTTGGTAAGACAAAAAGTTCACTGAATCTAAGAGGCACTGTTTTTGTCCAAGTATTTACCAATATAAAATATTCATCAACTGTTGATATTTTTCTTTTTTTTCACTTTTATACAGTGAATATCATTAAAAGACTTTGCATTATTTTAACTCTTTTTTTTACATATATTGTGTTAGGCTTCATTACTCTTCATGCAATTCTAAAGTATGAATGGCTTTTCTGTATAAATGTCTGATTATGTATTCATCAATATACCTTTTTAATATTCTTTATCTTTGAAAATGAAGCTGCAGTGTTTTATACACACACACACACACACATATACACACATACACTTATATATATGTATATATGAATTATCTTTCTTTTCTTTTCTTTTTTTTTGAGTTGGAGTCTCACTCTGTCACCCATACTGGAATGCAGTGGCTGCTCCCGGCCACCGCAGACTCGACTTGCTGGGTTCCAGCGATCCTTCCGCCTCAGCCTTCCAAGTAGCCGGAATTACAGGCATACACTACCATGCCCAACTGATTTTTGATTTATTGTAGAGATGAGGTCTTGCTGCCCAGGCGGGTCTCGAACCCTCCGGCTCAGGCAATCCACTCACCTCAGCCTCCCAAAGGCGCGGGATTACAGGCTGAGCCACCGAGCCCAGCTTAATTATCTTTCTTTTCAAAAGAGTTGTAAGAGATAGCAACCTTCTTAAAATAAAGATATTTGAATTACAGCTAAGTATTACTTAGTTAAAATGTTATTACTTGATGATAGGGACGATTCCAATTATCAAGGAAAGGACTCTAAGGCATAGTTAAAATAGGATAGGAGTCACACAATTCGGATTCAACATTTTAGGTTATATAAGAAACTGTCAGCAACATTGGGCCAACTACATTGTTCTAATTCAGTTGCGAGCCGGTAGCCTAACTTCAGTATAATCAGCATCGTAAACAACCTTTCTATTCATAGATGTTAACAGTCCACATGTTCTCTTTGCTTTAGAAACATTTTTCTGCCCTTTTCCCACTCTCATCTACTTCATCTCAGCAAGCAGCCAAATAAGCCAATATTCACTCATTGAATTCATAGACAGTGTTATTTGCTTCGAATGATGGTTTTGCTTTGACATTTCCCTACACAAGGAGCATAAAATGCTATTGAAAATTATAACTCACATGAATATTACTTAAAAAGACAGAACTTGACAGCTTATGCACTTCCATTATAAGTATTCAATTACTTTTGTTAAATGAAATTGGATTCCCATAAGGTTTGTATATTATCTAATACCCGTAGATTGTTCACAAAGTCAATTAAAACTGTAGAATCTCTATTGCATTCATTTGTATCATATCTTCCTTGATGGAAGCTTTTTACTGTGATTAATAAAAGCAGCTATTTTACTGTTGCAGTGGCTAACACCTGCAATCCCAGCACTTTGGGATTTGGAGGCAAGAGGATTGCCTGAGCCCAGGGGTTCGAGACCAACCTGAGTATATCGGGGACACCTCAGCTCTACAATAAATAAATAAAAATTAGTCAGACATATGACTAATGAGAGCGCCTGTAGTTCCAGTTACATGAAAGGCTGAGGTGGAAGGATAGCTTGAGCCCAGTAGATCATGGCTGCGGTAACTGTGAGAGTGTCGCTGCACTCTAGCCTGGGCAACAGAGTGAGACTCCAGCTCAAAACAAAAATAAATACAATAAAAAATAAATAAGTAAATAAAAGTAGCTATTTCAAAATATTTTGCAACAAATAACATTACCATATATTTCTGAACATTAAATGACTCTAAAATAATAGCAAGTGTACTAAAAAACAAAACGAAGTGTCTTTATCTGTATATTTTCTAAAAAACTAAAATAAACTGTTAAAATTAAATGTTTGTGCTTTTCCCATTTGCATGCTCTTTCTAGATTTTGTTTAGACATAATTATACATAGATATTAACTTACTTAAACATTTTTTTCTGTATGAGTTATTTGTCCATGAACGGTTACATGTATAAGTTATCTTTTTTGCAGCAAATTTATAGGGAGGTGATTCTAATAGTCTAGTTGCTTCACATTATCATTGCTCTTGCTGAAACTTTAAAATATGATGTCTTAAAAACAAAGATGATAATTGTGGACCATTCCTTTAAAGATATTATTTTTCTAAATTTGTTATATGTTAGACAAATTTGTTTAACATTGGATGACAAAGTTAAAAAAAAAAACTTTCATGTGAGATTTAAAATAATGATATCAAAAGTATTTTAAGAATTATCAGAATTATTTTCTGGTAATTGTAGATCAACTTTTCATTATGGCACTGTAAAATAAAGGTGGTTTGGTTTTCTGTATAGATAGAATTATCTAGTATTCTATTTATTCTCAGTGGTAGTATATACAGAACATATTAAAGTTATGTTTCTGCCATGGTCAACACACTCATAATACCCAAAGTCAATAATATGTATAATTCTGATAGAGTCCCTTCCTTCTGATAGAGGAAAACACCCAATTTCAGGAACCAGTTTTAGGTAAATTTTAATTGATATTAAAATACTCCAGTTTCAAATGAATATATGCAAGCCTTTTATTAAAAAGTAAATTACATGGACTAAAGTGCATGTAATTTCATAGACCATACAGTCTGATATATGCTCATAACCTGAACACATCTAGTAAAAATTTCCAGAATTAAAAAGCAAAAATTTATCATATTTAAAACTTACCTTCTTCTTTCTTTCAGTCACCATCCACCACTTCTGGTTAGCACCTTGCCAAAAGTAAACATTATTTCCATTTTCAATGCTGAATAATCCATTTTACTTCTCAAGATTTAATGTCTTCTCATAGGAACTATAAATTCTATAAACTATATCTACACTTTTGTTGATGACTATATGTTATTTTTCATTGAATAGGTCCAAAGTGGTACCCTTCTCGAATTGGTCTGCAGTTAGAATGTGGTAAGAACCAATTTTCAATTTTCTGTTTATTATTTAGAATCCTTATTCTATCATCATGAACAGCTCACATTTATTTATCACTTGGTAGAAATATAAGTATTAGTAAATGTTATTTAATTTGATTATCTAAAAAAACCTAGTACTCTTCTTTTATAGGACAAGTATTTTAATCTCAAAGATATTTCAATTGTATTTACTGTCTGTGAGCTTTGGGGCAGAATTTGAACTGACAGCATTCCCTCTGTAATGGTTTAACTGGTACATACCTTCATTGTACTACCCTGTAACATAGTCTTAAGGATAACGCTTAGATATTTTAATTGATTTTTTTATTTTTTGCTGCTAAAAAGCAGAAAATGAAGTAAAAAAGAATGAAAAAAATGAAGTTGGGGAAGTATTATATCCACTATTAAACCTCAGTTCCTCAGAATTCAAACCCTGGTATCTCAGGAAATTTATCAATAGATACACTTAAAAATGACTCTTACTGAGAATCATTGTTATTAATATTACATCAACTTGATCTTAAATTTGAGATTTTTGATTTTTATAAAAGCTGTGGGTAGCATATATATTATTTTCTGGATGGAGGAAGAATATTTATCCAAAGTCCTTAATAGTAAATTCATAAGAGACATCTATTTCAGTCTCTATTTTTGTCACACAATAAAGAGTTGATTTCTTTCTAGCACTTTTGCTATATTAGGCTGTGCTTGCTCAGATATTGCACACACTTAAAGGCAAACTATGATTGCCTGAGTCTTTCACAAATATGGTGTGTGTTTTCATTGCTATGTATTCCATCTCATCCTTCACTAAGACCTATATGTTGAAAACATCAGAATATATAACAGTTTTAGAAGTCACACTTTTTTATGCTCTTAAATTCATTCTAGCTAAAATGTTTGAGACAAATTTCTATCTGGCTAGAACTTCAGAAAGCAAAATCATTGTCTTATTTATTTTTGCCTCCACAGACTCTAGCACAAGTCAGCACATAAATGCTTTTCAACACATAGATGCTGATATATGTGAGATGAAATAGTAGTGGTGTTGTTTTCTGAACTTGACTCTTACACAAAAGGACTCTCCAAGAATGTCACCGGCATCAATGCCAAATGCAACTTCAATTTAAAGGACATTATAATTGGCTGAGAAATATCTATTCAACTTTTTTGGTGAATATGATATTTTACTTTCCCCTCAAAGTTATTTAGCTGGTTGAGTGTACCAGGGTATGACCAGAGTAAAATATATATGTCTTAAGTGTTCTTAAATAGGGATTTGATTATGTATTTGGAAAAAAAGTTCAGTTGATATAGTGAGATGTAGCGCAAAGAAAAGATTATTTAGATTAACTCAAAAATTTAAATTTGACTCTTCTACTTACCTATCTACAGGGTTTTCTTTTATAAGGTGAAACTAATTTAAAAAACAATGATTTATTTTTAAAGGGTTAAATCAGATGATTTTATAATGATTGCCACATACCAGATGCTCCATAATAGTCATATCCATTAATACCAAAACAAACAGGGTCTTAATAGTATATGTGTTTGCTTGTAAAGTATATTTACCAAAATGACTGCCTTATCAGTAATGACTTCATGTAAATATTAGAGACTTAAGAAGTTTCCTCACCCAAAATACTTCTCTAAACAGAAATAAAAAAACATGTGCTAATTTATATGGGTAAAATGATTTATTTAGCTCAGTGGTTCTGCTAAGTTGAATATGGCTATACTTGGCTGACCTTGATTAGATTCACTCATACAGTTGCCATTAGTTGCTGGGGTGTTAGCCACAACTGCAAGGACTTTTCATAGCTCTATGTGATCTCTCATCTTTAGTGGAATATTCTGGGTTTATTCACATGTTGGAAGCAAAGATATAAGCAAATAAGCAAAAACACTCAATAATTCCTGAAGGTTCTTACTTGCAACTGGCAAATGATTATTGTCCCATAAGTCACTAGGGCTGCACATATTCAAGGGTTTGGAAAATAAAGGCCAAATCTTAATGGGAGGAACTACAAAGTCACATTAGAAATGGCAGGGATATGGAGACAATGAAGAATTTCAGTCATTATTATGATAAATCTTTCATATATAACCTTGTATATATTTTATCTTTCTACCTTAATTAATATGCTTCAAAGTTACCTGGAAGGACTGGGTTGAATTCCTAATTCTTAGAGTCATTGAACTTCTACACAGAAAAAGTGAAACATAGGTAGAATTGGCTTCTATTATCTTGCCATAACTGACTTCAACCAATAAATCAGTGCTCTATCCATATCCTTTATCCAACAACCATGACAAATCCCTAGGTTTAGAGTAGTGTACACCAGTGCCTGGCCCGATCTTGGAAGGAAATATCCAAAAACCAGGTTATGCTTGCATTAATATGCCAGGAGATTTAGGGATGTTAAATGACTGAAGCAAAAACTAGAAAGAGATGGAAAGGGCTCCAGTTAGGCATTTTCTCTTGGCCCCACATATTTCTCTCTCTTTGAAAAAGAACGTGGTCTTGGACAGCCAAGAATGGCGTTCCTGATTTTTTAATCTAAGATGATATGATTAGTGATACATCTGGAATTTTTCAAGTATTTTTTCAAAATGTTTTATTAATGGGACCCCATTTTTGAAAAAATAGAATGCCAATGCTTGGTCTTTGAAGTCAACAAAAATAATAGGGGGTAGAAACTAGTCCTCTTTTTAAGGGTGCTTAAAGAAATGTGTTGGAAAAATATTAACATTTTTGTGTTCTTCACAAAATTATTGACCATTTGAATATCAAAGTCTTTACTTGATCTATGTTGCATTAGTTTTCTATTGCTGTATAACAAATTTCCAAAACTTTAGCAGTATAAAACAAATCACATTTACTAGATTGAAGTCACATTATTGTTGGATTATTCAACTATAATGTGTCATAAGACTAAAATAAAAATATTGGCTGAACTTAATTCTCATCTGAAGACTGTTGAGTTAAACCCAGTTCTATCATCATTTTTGTTCCTGAAAAAGTTTGTGTTTTATTAAAGCTGCTTGTTTGCTCTTTTCAGTTGTGTAAGAAATGTTCCTGTGTTCTTGTTGGCTGTCAGTTCCTAGAGTCTGGTTTCTTTTTTTTTGAGGCCACCTATATCCTTGACATGTGGCCTTCTCTATATTTAAGCCAGCAGTGACTCAGTGAATCTTTCCAGTGCTTTGGTCCTCTGAATTCCTCTGTCTCTGTCCTCTACATGCAATTAGGTCAGTTCCATTCCAATAATCCCTTTTTTACTAAGCCATGTAACATAATTTAATCAGTAATGTTATTGCCTATCATATTCAGAATTCCAGGGATTATATGAAGAGCAGAAATCTTAGGGATCATATACAAATTTGGTCAACCGCATATGTCTTCTTAGCTGAACTGAGGGCTACCTTCACTTCCTAAAGGTAATATCAAATTACCATTATATGAAAAAACAATGCATACATATAAGTGTTTTGCAAATATTAATCCATTTAAACAAGATTTTATAAAAAGAGTTATACAATTATTTTATTAAGGTACCCAATGAATCATATACATTAATATACTATCTAAATTATTTGGTTATTAAAAGTGAATTTATCAAATTGCCACCTTCAAATGTAATACACAAAAATGTATATTTTTTATTTTACATTAAAAGTCCTGCAATTATAAATATAAATATATGCTTTGGATTCTGAAAATCAACTAATGGTAGACACAAATGCCCATTTTCTTATTTCTTTCAAAAATAGAGGATTGAATGATGCCTTTTATGATAACAATAATATAAATCACAAATTACCATACAGTATATTTTAAATAATAAAAGCAATAGTGGCATCAAGAATATTTGAGAGATTCATTAATTTTGATATATGTAGCTAGCACACTTATTTTTCTTTGTAATTGGTATACATTTGTTTGAATAAAACATAATATATTTATCCTTTATCTCATTGAAAACACAAGTTTTTTTCCAATACTTTGCTATTTTAATAGTGCTTAAAAGGATATTTTTATATGTATCTTTCAGTATACACATTCCAGATCTGTCTGGTGTTTATTAAGAATGTTATCAATTCTGTTTATTTTACATCCATTTTATGAGTAGCACTTTCTCAGTAAGGTTTGCTGTATCTTACTCTTACTATATCTAGTCTGGAGTGTAGAGACCTCAGTTGTTTTTTTTTTATTTTTATCTTTCCAAATTGAGCACATGGATAATCTCATCAAATCCCATGTCTTTAAATGTTAATAAATGCCAGATATCCAAACTTATCTACCTAGCTGCCAACTTGACAATTCTTTCTTGAATATTCAACACACTCAAATTACCTTAACAGAACAGTTAATTTTCACCCCTAAATCCTGCTTTTTCTTCATTCTTCTATATGTTAATGATATTAAAATGCACTTAACTATTCAGGCCAAGCATCTAAGAACAGCCTTTTTCTCATGGAATTATCTCCTTTCAACCAATTTGTCACCAAGTTGAACCTAGGCTTATCTTCAAAACATATCTGGAATTAATACATACCACCTTAATCCAAGCAAACCTCATCTCTAGATTAATCCATTTTAAGTGCCTCCTAAATAATCCTCTTGCTTCTCTTGTTCTTATTTTTCACACAGCATACAAAGTGATCTTTTAAATATGTAAATTATACCATTTCCCTGGTCCTTTGTAGGGACAATTGGAGTTCATCTATCCCCAAATAATTTATCCTGTAATAAAACCACTTAGAGAATAGTTGACATTTAGATCAATTAACATCCAAAATTATACTTAAAATGTCTTGTATTTTATTTAATTATTTCCTAATATTATACTGCCTCAGAAATAATAGACTAGTTGCTATTAGTAGTCTAAACTTTCATTAAATGGCATTGAGAAACCATTGTGCATCTGAAAAGTTTCTCTCTCTCTCTCTCTCATGCAATGATGCAAAGAATTTCTTCAAAATTTATTTTACTTTGAAGATATATTTCCATTGTGATTTCTATAAAAATTAATTCTTAGCTTTTCTTCATTTCACATTAAGAACTGCTTTTGGTACAATACTTTGCAGTTATATTAAAATAGCATCTTCTTGTTACTTTTATTTTAGGTGGGCCTTTTTTGAAAGATTACATCACCATTCAAAGTGTTGCAGCTTCCTCTATTGTCACACTCTATTTTACAGACCTAGGTCGACAAGTCAGTTGGACTACTGTAAGTGTCTATCGGAAATGCAATTTACATTCCCCACACTGCTCAAAATAACAGAATATTTCTATCAAATAAGTTCATAGTGAAATAAGATGATGTACTGAATTGTGTTTTTAATTTTCTATCCTTACTATGATCAGTAGCCAAAATTCTATTTTTAAAAATGGAACAATAGAAATCCACAGTTAAAAAAGAAAAAAAAAAGACACTTTTGTTAATGTTATGCCACCCTGTTACTGGGAGCTTACTCTCTGCTTCCTCTATGTCTTGTTAGTTAAAACTATCTCTTTACCTTTTTACTGTAGTAGTTTAGAAATGTCAAAGGCTCTCTTGACATTGCAGAATGGGATAATAAATATCCAGTAAAAAAGGAGATTCTCAGGCACAGGAAGGAAATTTTAGAAACTCAGAAAGAAAACGTAAGACTTTCAGCTTGTAAAAATGTTGTACTTCTTCTTCTTCTTCTTTTTTTTAATAAAAGTAAAATAGGAGGTCTCAAATTGATGGCATCTGAATTCAATGACTTTAGAAAAATTAGAGCTATATTTAAAAATGAAGGATAAAGAGGTAATTAAAATACCTGGTACAATATTGCACGTATTTAAACACTTGTAAATAAAACAGTAAGTCAATGGAATAGCTTCAACAGCAAAAGGAAATATTATAGGATATTCAGTTACAAAGTCAGTGAATGAGTTAACCTAGTGAATAATTTTGATGCTGATAAAGAAAAATAGTAGTCTAGCTCTTTCAATTATGTTAATCATTTTTCTGTGTATTATTTAAAAGATAAACTCTCCAATTATGCTCTACTTTACATTTGTAATGTGATTTCTTTAACCATTTCCCATTCAAAATGGCTTTTCTTTTTGACAGCATCAACAACCAACATTTTATTCACAGTGCTTTGTGCATTACCTCTACAATTAAACAACCAATTTTAAAAATTATTACTACAAGGGCAGGTTAATTTTTATATTAGTATTTAATTTTCTAAAAAGTAAGTTCAATTTTATATTTATTAGGTAAAATATTGTCATATCTGTTAATATTTTCTAACAATTTTCCCTTTTGTGATATATTTTCTTCTTTATTTAGAAAATAGTTTTATTTTTAGTCAAATAGTTAATTTAGTTTACAATGTTTAGTGAACTTTTGAGTACTAATTTTAGCACTAAAGACTGAGTTTAAGCTGGGCTCGGTGGCTCAGCCTGTAATCTCGTGCCTTTGGGAAGCTGAGGTGAGTGGATTGCCTGAGCCCGCGGGTTCGAGACCCGCCTGGGCAGCACTACTTCATCTCTACAATAAATCAAAAAATCAGCCAGATGTGGTAGCGCATGCCTGTAATTCCGGCTACTTGGAAGGCTGAGTCGGAAGGATCGCCGGAGCCCAGCAGGTCGAGGCTGCGGTAGCCGGGAGCGGCCACTGCACTCCAGTCTGGGCGACAGAGTGAGACTCCAAAAAAAAAAAAAAAAAAAAAGACTGAGTTTAGAATTTTCTGAATTCTTGTGAAGCATATTATATTGTTAAGAAAACAATTCTTTGATGCATACATTGTGTAAAGTTTTTAATACTGTACTTAAATGTGATGTCTATAGACCTTTACTTGAACAGGTTTTAGACAAGTGGATTTGGTCCTCAAAGGTTAAAATATTCAGAGGGTTTTTGTTCACATTTATGATGAAAAAGTAATTCTGCTTACAAAAATTGTGTCAGTGCGAGTGCTGTTAACTGTGAGTACATTAGACATTCCAGCTGCATCACTTGGATAAGCACTGAGAAGAAAAAGCAGTAAGGTGAAATTCTATGGCAATTGTACTAGAAAATTATAGCTTATTTGAGAGGAAAGTCATCTATGTGACAAAAAGAACTCTAGAAATAGGCTAGGTATTTTTATATCAACCCTATCATTCACACATGTTTTGCTCCAAATGAGTCAGTCCTATTACATGCTAAAAATATACACATTGCATTGCATGAAACCCATTTTGATAAACTAAATTATACAACATAGGCAATCATTTACCACATATAACCTTCCTGTACATTTATAAAATATTCAAATGTGTCTCTATAATAAAGCATTCTGTAGACTTTTTTAGAAGCAATCTATTTGTTAGCAAGATCAAAAGTAAAATATTAATATTTTTTCCTAGTAAAAATGTTTTATTAATTACTGAATTTTTTTTTGTCTCATTTCACTTACTAAAATCTTAGGAGAAAGGGATAATATGATAATGCAATAATCCTTATTATATAAATACCTTTAAAGATCTAATTCAGTTTTCACCATTTTTATATACATTCATGTGTATTTGTGTGAATGTCTAGTTCTATGTAGTTTACCTTTTATATAAATGCTGTCTAACACCAATGCCAAAATAGAGAATTGCCTCATGCCTACAAAAGGATTCCTTCATGAGATTCTTGTGTATATACACCCCCTTTTCTCTATCCTCAGGTATTCTTTAATCTGTTCCTCATGTTTTTATTTTTGTCATGCTGAGACTGCTATATAAATTAAATCAAACCATCTTTTTGAGACTGATATTTATTTTTCTCTAAGCATAGTGCTCTTGAAATCCATTCTGGTTGTTACATGAACTAATAAGTAGCTCCTTTTTATTGGTGGAATAATTATTCCTCTTTATTCAGTTATATGGCTATAAAGGAGTTTGTTTAAACATTTGCCCTTGGAAATACATTCAGGTAGATTTCAGTAGTTATTTATTCATTTATTTTTAATTTTTTAATTTTTAATTTTTTTAATTTTTAATCAATTTTTTAATGATATTGTGGGGTACCGTTAAGGGTTAGGTATACAAATATGCTCTGTTCAGGCACCCTTGTTGATAAGAGGTGTCTCCCCGTCCCCAG
>NW_007249928.1:123463-175528 GCF_000164805.1 Carlito syrichta | reverse complement strand
ATTGTGAACAATGCTGCGATAAACATACGTGTGCAGGTATCTGTTTTATAGAGTGATTTGAGTTCTTCAGGTATATTCCCAGTAGGGGTATTGTGGGGTCATATGGGAGGTCAATATTTAGACTTTTTAGGAATCGCCATACTGTTTTCCACAGAGGTTGCACTAGTTTTCAGTGTTTTTAAAAATTACAAAAGAAGCTGCTATGAACATCTGTGTATGAGTATTTGTGTGAACATAATTTTTTACTTATTTGGAACACATTCTTGAATTTTGAGAATCCTTCATATATTCTCAACATAAGACCTTGTATATGGGGTTTGAAAATATTGTCTCTCTGTCGTTAACTTGTCGTTTCATCTTCTTAACAGAATTTTTTTACTATGCAAAACGTTTACAATTTTTTACTGCAACTAATATGCATACTTATTTATTTATTTAAGATTCAGGGGCTACAAGTGCACATTCTTACATGATATATTGTGAACTGGTGAGGCTGGGCTTCTGGTTCTACACTTTTGAAATAGTGAACATCATGGCCCATAAGTAGCTTCTGAACCCTCACACTTCTCCCCACAATCCCCCTTTTAGTATCCCCAGTGTCTGTTACTTCCATCTTTATGTATATTTACATAAGTGAGAACATATGGTGCATTGTCTTCCTGCTTCTCAGGTAGTTTACTTAGGATAATGTGCCAGCTATCCATGTTGCTGCAGAGGACATGATCTTGTTTCTTTTTTATGGTTATGGGGTATTTCATGGTGTATATATGCCCAATGTTAATCATTGATTAACATAGGTTGGTTCCATGATTTTGTTATTGTGAATAGTGCTTCAGTGGACATACAAGGGCAGGTATTATTTTTATATAGAAATTCTGTTTTCTTTGTGCAGATACCCAGTAGTGGGCTTAATGGGTCAAATGGTAGTTCTACTTTTAGTATTTGAGAAGTCTCTATACTGTTGTCCATAAAGGTTGAACTATTTATACGCCCACCAACAGTGTATAAATCTTCTTTTTTCTCTGAATTCATGTCAACACTGCTGTTCTTAGACTTTTTAATGCTAACCATTCTGACTGGTGTGAAATGATATCCTTTTGTAGCTTTAATTTGCAACTTCTGAAGATAAATGATCTTGAACTTTTTTTTTGTCTGTTGGTCACTTCATGTCTTTTTCTGAGAAGTGTCTATTTTCATATCCTTTGCCTATTTTTTGAATAGTTTTTTTTTTTTTTCATGTTGAGTCTTTTGTGTTTCTAAGCACTAATCTAGATATTAGTTCTTTGAGGCATAATTTACAAATATTCTTCCATTCCATAGGCTTTCTGTTCACTCTGTTGGTATTTTATTTTGTTGTTTAAAATTTTTTTAGTTTAACTAAGTCTCGTTTGTCTATGTTTTTTGTTTTGTCACATTTGTCTTGGGGTTTTTGTCATAAGTTATTTGCCTAAGCCAATGTCCTGATGAATTTTTCCTAGGTTTCTTCTCCAGCATTATCATAGTTTCAGGTCTTATGTTTAAGTATTTAATCCATCTTGAGTTAATTTTTGTATATGGTTTGTGGTAGGCATCTAGTTTCATTCTTCTGCATATAACTATCCAGTTTTCCCAACACCATTCATTGAAGAGAGTGTCCTTTCCCCATTGTTTATTTTGTCTGCTTTGTGGAAGATCAGTTGGTTGTAGGAATGTGTTTTATTTCTGAGTTCTCTCTTCTGTTCCATCAATCTATCTATCTCTTTTTGTACAAGTACTATGCTGTTTTAATTATTCTAGCCTTGTAGTGTAACTTGAAGTCAGACAGTGTGATGCCTTTGCTTTTTTTCTTTTTACTTAGGATTAGTTTCTCTATTCAGGCTTCTTTTTGGTTCTATGTAAACTTGTAAATTGTTTTTTCTAGTTGTTGGGTTTTTTCATGCAGATTGCATTGAATTTCTAGATGCAATTGGGCAATGTGGTCATTAATACTCTGATTAATGAGTATGAGATGTTCTTCCATTTGTTTATGTTGTCTACAATTTCTTTCATCAGCGTTTCATAGTTTTGCTTGTAGAGATCTTTCTTCTCCTTGATTAAATGCATTCCTAGGAATTTTAATTTTTTTGTGGCTATCACAAATGGGATTTAGCTCTTGATTTGGTTCTTGGCGTAAACATTATTGGTGCATAGAAATGCTATTTATTATTATACAGTGATTTTGTATCCTGAAACTTTGTTGAAGTGGTTTATCAGGTCTAAGAGTCTCTTGGAGGAGTCTTTGGGTTTTTCTAAGTATACAATCATATTATCAGCAAACAGAGATATTTTGACTTTCTCCTCTCTGGTTTCTCTGCCTGATTGCTCTGTATAGGACTTCCCATACTATGTTGAATAAAAGTGGCAGTATTTTCAATTTTAAAGCAGTCTAATCTTTTTAATTACTATTTTCACTTTCATGTCTAAGAATTGTTTTCCTGTTTTCTTGTAACAGTTTTATATTTTGTTTTGTTTTACAGTTTAATAATTAAATATTTGTTTTTAATTGTAAAAAGTCATACATGTTTAACCAAACTTAAGTTTTGTTTTTCAATTTGATTCATGATCCTTTTTTTCTATAATCTCATTTTCTTTTCTTATTTTCTTATTTGATGTTAATTCTTATAGTTTATTTTTATTATCTTTCTGTATTTTGGTAGCAATATCTTCTTTTTTCTCTAACTGTAGTAGTTGTTAAAGATAGTAAAATGTGCAACTTTGAAATATCAAACCTTAATATAATTTTTTTATTAATTTAAAAATATGTCATAAATTGTTGAATGACTTTATATTTGAGTTTCTCCTAACCTGTCTTATACTGTTGTAGCATATTTTCTTTGTCTATGTATTTTATAGCCAAAATGCACTACTATAATTTTGCAGGCTGATATTTATTTAGAATAATCCTTTCTGCTACAATTTATTTCTTCTAATGTTGACCATATACCTGGTATCTCTCTGCTCAAATACCATCTTTAGTGCTTTATTCTAGTTCTGCCATAAATGAATTATAACAATTCTTGTTTATCTTAAAATGTCTCTATGTAACTTTTATTTGTGAAGAAAATTTTTGCATAAAATAATTTTATGTTGGTAGTTATTTATTTATTTATTTTTTACCTCACAATATTTTATTACTTTAACTCCTGGATCTCATTGTTTTTGTTGAAAAGTCAGTTATACTTCTTTGAAAGCAGTGTCATTGGCTTATTACATTTTTTTGTTTGGTTATTATTAATTTGACTATGATATTCACATTTATAATTATATTTCTAATTATTCTGCTTTGGGTTTATAGTGTTAACTGAGTCTGTGGTTTGGTATATATATGTATACATCTGTATATATGCATTTAATTTGAAAATTTTGGTAACATCTCTTCAACTATTCCTTCTGCATTATTTCCTTTGTATTTTTCTTCTGAGAGTCATGTTACTCTTCCTTGTTTTCATTTTCAAGGTTTTTACATATCCAAAATTCTCCACATTGCCTTTATTATTTTGAACACATAAAATAAGTTTAATAGACTGTGCATGATAATTCTGTCATGTGATCTTCAATTTATTTTGAATTTCCCCTGTTTCTCTTTGTTTGGGTCAAAATAATGTTAGTCCTTGCATACCTTTATAATTTTGACTAAGTGCAAGAAATTTTATGTCAAAAATTCTAATCATAAATAAGACCTAATCCACTATCACAGATCCCACTAGAAGTATAAACTTCACCTAAACACAGCTTACATATGTACCAAATCCTCACCTGTACCCCTCACTCTAAAATAAACAAAATTTTTAAAAATCACATTTAAAAGAAAAAACACGGTTAACCATAAAAAATGTGAGATCTAAGATGATATTGGTTTCTGTCAAAGGTAAGTTATCATTCTCCAAATAAGTGAATCGATGAACATTACAAGGTTCAGATAATTTTCATCCAATTAGTAATACAAAAGATTTCATGCTGAGCTTCATTTGCTTCATAAACCTAATCTGTGAAGGAAGTTTTACAGTGATACTATTTTCCTTGGGAAATAATGAGCAACAATTTTTGTCTTTCCATTCCTAGGCCCATCAAAAAATTTGTTCTTCTTGTCAGGCTTGTATAAGGCTTCATATCTCAGGCTCAATCATTTCTCTAAAGACTTGTTTCAAAATTCTTGACTTTCTACTTCCATAATGACTGTAACTCTCTGAAGGCTGAAAAAAAATTAGTAAATATGCTGGTCAATTATTCTCATGAGGCTCATTAGTGTTCTATTTTAATTATTTAGAATATAAATCTCAATTATATGTCATTTGATAGTTCAGCTGCACAAAAAAAGAAAAACAATCTTTATCTAGTATAATTCTAACTTCAATAGTAATCATTAAGTGCAAAGATCTATTACTATATTACTATTAAAAGATACTTTAATAATTTTATGTAGTAGCTCTCTTATCTTTGGGAGATGGGATTAAAACTATTTTATTTTTATTGTTCAATTTCAACAACTCTGAAATAGGCTGTTTTATTAGCAATTGTCGATTGCAATTTTAGAAAACAAGAAAGGAAAACCAATAACATCCCAGTAATTATATAACATTTTTATAATAAATTAAATGTATTAAGCACAGTCTAAGCACATAGGTCTTAGCAAATTTGCACTTGCAGTCTCATGTTGCAATTTATAATTTTTAAACAGATTATTGCCTTCTTCTTTTTTTCAGTTTAGACATATGACAAGTTGATGATTCCATGGAAGTTCCAAAGAGCTTCCTTTTCTAATAGAAGTAGTGTAATGCATTTTGTATTTGAAGCAACAGATTAATTTGAAAGAGTTTACTTTTCAGAAAGAGGGGAAACCTAAATACAATACGACAATGGAAATAAATTGAAATTTAAATATTGGGCTTATCTTCAAAATAAGGTGTACAAAATAAAATAATGGAAAGTCACCACATTTAGAAAACCAGTCAGTCCATTAATTTTTCTGCAATCACACAGTCTTGCTTTCAATTATCTTCCCAAATTTTGTATAGTGTCTCTCTAAATATTTCCCTCCACATATATGTTTACCCCTAGCTGTAGCATTCAAAATCCAATCCATTTAGCTACACAACTAGACTCATTATAAAGTTTCCAATAGAGAAGACTAAATTGTTTCAACTTGAATTAGAGTCAGATCAATTGGATTCAAACTGACAGGTCCAAGGTAAATGAAACAAAAAAAAAGAAAAGAAAAATGACAGGTATTCTAGCCCATTGCATTTATTGTCAAGAATAGTTTCTACAGAAGATAGAATGCATATTGGACTGGAGAACACACACAAAATACAGTGATAATAATTTCTTTACACATAAAGTCTTCCTTGTGCTATTTTTAAGTAAATTAGCTTATTAGGTTCAGTATTTTTATTGTAAACTATTTATCCATATATTATACTTTTTACTTACATCAGAACAAGACTTCCAAGAGATTTCTTGTTTGTATTAGCACCCAAGTCTAATTCTTTTAAAATATAGATATACACCTGTCAATTTTAACAGTTTCTACAGTGAGTTAATGCTTATGGTCATAAGTAAACCTTTAAAAGTCAATACAGCTGTGCTCGGTGGCTCAGCCTGTAATCCCGCCCCTTTGGGAGGCTGAGGTGAGTGGATTGCCTGAGCCCGCAGGTTCGAGACCCGCCTGGGCAGCGAGACCTCATCTCTACAATAAAATCAAAAAATTAGCCGGGTGTAGTAGCGTGCACCTATAGTTCCGGCTACTCGGAAGGCTGAGGGCGGAAGGATCGCCGGAGCCCAGCAGATCGAGGCTGCGGTGGCCAGGAGCGGTCACTGCACTCCGGTCTGGGCGACAGAGTGAGACTCCAACTCAAAAAAAAAAAAAAAAAAAAAAAAGTCAATAAAAATTTATTGTGTAATCCACATAATCTTCTTACTTTCAGGTATTTTTGGCTGAATACACAGGACCTCTGCTAATATACCTCCTCTTTTATTTGAGAATTCCATGTATTTATGACGTGAGAGAGAGCTCTAGAAGATTACGCCACCCAGTTGTACAGTAAGTGAAATATATATTGCATACAGGTTGAGGAAATGAACTAGTAAGCAGATAATGTATTAATAAAGGTTGATTGTAAGTCCAATTAAAGAGGATTCAATTTTATAGAAATGTGTTTTAGAGAACTACTAAGAATATATACACACTAGTTTGCAAATTTGTAACCAATGACTTATTAGATATACCTTAAAGTAGTGGTAGAGATCATTTAAGTTAATAATGATCACAGCTAACAAGAGAAATTGTGTAATTCAGAAAGTTAATCAACAGAAGCTTACAGTTATAAAATTGAGAGACACTGTAGGACTCAAAATATAAATACTTTTCTAAAATGACTGGCAACATTGTAGGAAAGAAATAATAACTAATAAACAGAAAAAAAGTTTGCAAGTTACATTCTGCAAGTCAAAATACAAAATTAAATACCACTTTGAAATATGACAATAAAAAATGACAGTCTTCAAAATAGACTACATAACTGTGGTTGTTGGCATATTGTGAAAATAATCTCTCTGTCTCTAAGAAAGGCATACCAAATTAAATGGAAATATAATTAATATCTGTATACTACATTGGAATGTTGAGTGACCAATTTGTTTATTAAAAAGATCTCAATAAATTTCATGCTTTTAAAAAATTCTCCTAGTGAATTTTAAAGCAAATTATACATATTTAACTTATATAGACACTAAAAGAGAATGAATTTTAACCTAAATTTCTTGTTTCAAGTTAATGTTTGCCTACCTTTCATCACTGTACTCTAGCCTCACTGACTTCCTTGCTTTTCCTGCTTAGTTACTATGTTCTATCTATGTTCTATTTTATATCAGGACATTCACACATACTATTCCCCTTGCTTTATTCCCAATGCCTCTTATTTTATCATATTCATACTGCAAATAGAAGTTCAACATTTATGACTTGACATAGCCATTTCTATTCATTCCATAAAAAAGACCCCACTAAAATTATTTTATTTTAATTTATTGCTTTAAAATGATATATTTACATAATCTTCCTTACCTATTTTCTTCAATAGAACTTAAGTTTTACAATGAATGAACTTTGGTGTCCAGTCTATTAATATCTTAACACTTTAGCTGATCTACAAAAATTAAGTTACCTAATAAAAATATTTTGGATGAGTAGATTAACCAATTACATTCATTTATTTTACTTTGGATGCTTTGAAAAGATAAAGGAGAAGAATCAGGTCTGTATGACTTGTCTACAGAAATGACATTAGAACTTTTTTCTTTGCTTTCTGGAGGGGTGAGTGAAATTTAAACTAGTGATTCTTGAAGAATTTTTTAAGTGGAAATGTTCTGTGGTACAAAGCAGGTTGGTGGATGGCAGGACCTGAATGAAAGCTACTGTAGCAGAGGCATAGTGAGGCAAGTGGAGATGGACTTGCATAATGATGGTCAGGTCAGTAGAGGTCAAGTTGTCTATGACCTTTTTTTTTTTTTTTAAGATGAAACATGTAGCATACACTGGATATATAGCACAGTGTAAAAAAATAGCTTTTTTTTAGTGCCATTCTCAAAGTAATTGAGGGTTACTGTTAAACACAAACACATTATGTTTCATAACATCTCAGTGATAATGTGTTTGTGTCCAAAATAGTAAATATGTTAAGTTTAGTATTGTTCCAAAATAACAAATATGTTTAGTTTGTATGAAATACTTCCAGAACAGATACACACAAACTATTTTGGAAATGTAGGTGTTTAGCAAGGATGTATAAAACAATCAAAAGACATTTAAGGCATCTCAATTTCAGGATGATATCATTTCTCTAGATTAAGAAGATATATTTTTAAATGTCACACCCAATTGCCACATATTCAAATGTTAAGCCCCCAAAATTGCTTTGAATCGTATCACAGCGTCAAATGTATTCTTCTGCTAATCATGTAAAAGTTCATATGTCTATACATGACTAGTTAAACCTTCACAATGTTCTCCAGATCCCTTAGAAACCTGCGCAGGCAGGCACCATGGCTTCAAGCCTGTAATCCCAGAAACTTTGGGAGGCTTAGGCGAGAGGATTGCCTCAACTCAGGTGTTAGAGGCCAGCCTGGGCAGCTTGGTGAGATCTTGTCTCTACAATAAATCAAAAAAATTATGCAGGAGAGGTAGCGCACACCTGTAGTTCCAGCTACCTGGAAGGCTGAAGCAGAAGGACTGGTTGAGTCCATTAAGTAGAGGCTGCAGTGGCCATGAGCGTGCCACTGCACTCCATCCTGGGCAACAGAGTAAGACTCCGACTCAAAAAAGAAAAAGAAAGAAACCTCTACACACAGGAACTAAAATCATATCTCCTATAGGATCTCTATCAGCAAGTGTTTTGTGACCATACATTTATTATCTGAACATTTTCTCATCTTTAACAAAAATCTGGTGCAAAGTCTTTGTAAAATTGAAACTGTTCTTTTTCTTTACCGCTGTCATGTTTTGAACCTTACCGGATGAAACAAATAAGATATTATTAAATATTAGAGTTAGAAAAAAGAAATGGGTCCAAGTCTATTTATGGATTTACTGTTAGTTTAGCGATGAATAGGGAAAAAACAGTGTTCGACTAGCAGTCAAACATAATTAAATAGAATAATGATTTTATTTTTTTAATGAAATCAGGCCTGGTAAGTAAGTTACCAGTGATATGCAAAATGTCGTATATCCAAGCAGTAAGTCTCTCTCTGTGTCTGCTAAACTCTCATGGTATGACATAAAATAAATGTATGACCTTTAGAGGTATCATAGCTTGAACTAACATTTCTTACTTAGAGTTCTGGTACATTGCTGCTTTATTACAAAATAGAAAATTTTATTACTCAAGTGTTTCCATAACTACTTCTACAAAAAAATCAAGAAGTAAGGAGAAATGGCAATTCTCTCACCAACCTTTGAATTCACAGGCAACGTCCTACATCAGGACTTTGGCTTTTTTTTTTTATCTCACTGCCTAGAAAGCTCTTTCTACAGGTATCCATGCTTCTTGTTTTCTCATCATATTCAGAATTTGTCTGCTATTTATTGATGTACTCATCATGTAAAACATGTTGCTTCCATAATTGGTGTGCAATTGTGTTTTTATGAATTAATAAAAAATTATAAATTTAATGCTGACCTAACCAGGTTAGTTAGTGTTTCTTAAATTATATGTTTTCCGAAAGTCACTATTACTTATACCAAGAATCATCAATTCAGTTTTGTTCAAATAACTCCGGTCAGAGAAATATACTTAATGGCTGATTTTACACTGAATAAATGCTAAGATGATGGTCATGTACAATTTTTACTGGTTAAATTATCTCATCTTTGACCCATAGTAATTTTCCTAATAGAAACCAAAGTTTTGTGATTTTTTTACACTCTTATTTATAATAAAATATAACATATCTTAATAAAAATATTATTTTTAGAATTTACAGGAAAATATACCTTTGCAAATCACATTTTACACGAAATTTTAAAATAATAATTACATAAAAATGATAAGAGGCAGTAATTAGAGCAGGACAGGGCGAGGGGAGGGAAAAAATGAAACAACAACAAAAGCAAAACACAAAGAGACAAAACAACACAACATATAGGATTGGCAAAAAACAAATAAATAAACAAAAGCAAAACAAAACAAACAAAAACGGCACTATGACTTATAGAGAATGAAATTAAACTTTCCCAATAGTGGTACTTACTAAAAGACAACCAGATAATTAAAAAGTTATTTTGAATATTATGAAATGTCAAATACATTTTAAGTAGGTTTGGGGTATTTAAAAACTTGTTAATGTCTGCTTAAATTGAGGCATTTTGATATGAACACATTTGAAATTGTTTTATTTATGCCTACTCCTGTAGCAGATGTGAGCATAATAGTTGGTGTTATTGGTATTATAAAATATTTCAAGTGTCATCAGAGGTAAATGTACACAGACTAATGTTACAGTTATTTTTAACTAAATTTAGAAAATAAATAGAATAAAATTATTGAAGCAAATACTTGCATTTTAGTTACTAGAAATAATATTTCCTATTAAACAGAATATTACAGTTAACTTAAAAAAAAAAGCAATACACATAAAGAAAGCCAGTATCTTGGACGATAACTTAATGTTTATGTTTTTTCTTTCCAGCTTGGCTTGCTTCTGCCATTGTATACACTACATCCGATACCTTTTGGAAACCTTATTTGTTCATAAAGTTTCTGCAGGACAAACACCTTTGAAAAATTTAATAAAGGTGGGGATTACCATTGTTTTGTATTTTTAATTATTATTGAGACATTTTGTATGTTGGATCCTTTGCAAAATACTTAATCAATTTTTCCCCTGAAACCTTGATTTTCTTGTTTATGTCTTAAATATTCTGCTCTTAAAATGACATTTTTTTGAGTTGTTATTATTCCCCAAAGATCTTTAATTTGGGAAATATTTAGCATTAAATTTATTTCTTTTTGCCACAAACACAAATTTTACTTTTTACCAAAGAGAAAAGTTTACTAATTACAAAATGATTCATAACAGGAAAAGGACACTTAAACATGAGCTGGGATTATTTTGGATGGCAAAAGATGTAGTTTATGGGCATGGGGCACCACAGTAGCTATGGGCACGGTACCTAGGGAAGGGGGAGGAGGGGTAGAGAATTAAAGAGACAGGTGTGGTGGCTAGAAATACCAACAAACTTCTTGGCTGCATTTAAAAAAAAATTCCTTCTATGTCACTTGAGGAAGAATATGAGTACTCCTACAAATATGCATCTGTGTGTGGTTAAAAAAATTATGATACTATAATTCATATTTATGACAATTGTCAGTGTAATGTTAGTGTCTTTGCTCTTTCTAGAAATCATGAATACAGAAGGTATCAGTAATCAAATAATTACCAAAAATGGAAAAATTTGTAAATAATTGAAGTGGAAAAGTACATTAGACAACCTGTTATACTTAAATTTTTGATTCAAATTAATATGTAAGCTATTTTTTAATTTACAAGTTGATTTCAAAAGGAATTATATCCTTACAAAAAAAATTCTGGTTTTAGACAAATATCTGCTTTCTAAAAATTATAACAATGCAGCTATTTTACTGTTCTCATTGCAGTAAAACAGTCAACTATAGAACTCGGAGATCTTAGAAATCATTTAAATTTACTCCTCTTTTGACAAAAGATATTACAATTTATCATTGATAAATGTGAGTGCAAGATCAGCATTATTGTCTAATATCCCTAAATCCAGGCTATTTTCAATTCTAGTCAGTCAAGATATGTTACCACTAATGATTAAAGAATTAATTATTTTAATCCACTTACTGTGGATTAAATATTAAATGGTCTTTCATGCAATAGAGAATTTATTTGTTATTTTTAGTATTTCATTCATTTTATTACTTATAAATAAAAACTGTGTTTGACAAATATTTCTAAAATATATTGTTTATTCAACCTATATCACAAATATCCATTAATATTAATAAGAGTGAGGTGAAGGATGCTTTCCCTTAGTGATATCAAAAGATAATCTGGGAATGTTACTTTACTAGACAAGGAAATATATTATTTATTTAGGTTAGACAATGTATACTGTTTTCATATACATTCTGCAGTGTTTGATATAAATGTATAGATTGATTTCAATGATGTTATATATATTATATACTTTCCTGACTATTATTTTGTTTTATTTGTAGGGTTGTGCCTTTTACTGGGCATTCACTTCTTGGATTGCGTACTACATTAATCACCCCTGGTATACACCACCATGTACGTAGGATTTCTTCTTAGCTAACTTAATTCTAAACTATCAACATCAAAACGCTGCTCTAAACTACATAGAAATGATGAACAGCCCAGCTCGGTGGCTCAGCCTATAATCCCCTGCTTTGGGAGGCTGAGGTGAGTGGATTGCCTGAGCCCGAGGGTTCGAGAGCCGCCTGGGCAACTTGGCGAGACCTCATCTCTACAGTAAGTCAAAAATTAGCTGGGAGTCGTAGCGCGCGTGTAGTTCCAGCTACTTGGAAGGCTGAGGCGGAAGGATCGCCAGAGCCCAGCAGGTCGAGGCTGTGGCGGCCGGGAGCGGCCACTGCACTCCAGTCTGGGCGACAGAGTGAGACTCCAACTCAAAAAAAAAAAAAAAAAAAAAGAAGAAAGAAATGATGAACAACATAACATAATTAAGTGATAACTAAATAATCTTAAACAATTCAATTTTAAATTGCATCCATATCATATTCCATTAAATATTTATGTAAACTGAAAAGACCAATTTGACTCATATATTTTTACTTTTTTTTCTCTATAGGAACTCAGGCAAAAAATATTATTTGGTTGTAAACCTTTAAGGAAACAGAAAATAAAATGAAAAATAAACAAAGATTAAAAAAGAAAAATGCATATGATTACTTAATCGTATATTAACCGGCTATTAGATATTTTGTAAATAAATTAAAAAGCTAATTGTTCTTTAAAATCTGATTTAATAAGAAAAAGTAGAGGCAATGTTTTTTCTGTTCCATATTGATTTCTATTGAAAATTTATTTTATTTGTATCTTGGCTCTTCACTCAGATGAGTAATACGGTTGAAAGCAAATGAGACCAAATGCCAGTTCCAATACAACAGTTCAAGTTTTAATTATCGCAGTTTGTTAATTGCAATTGTATAAAGTACAAACTTTGCTGCTACCTCTTTAGTAGACATAACACTATATAATCAATAGACGCACATCATGATCAGTAACCAGTGACATCTGGCATTGATTGGTAACTGCACACTGTTACTCAGTTGACTAACAACCAATGAAGCATACATATTTGTTGCTTTCTTATCACTTAGTCATAATCCACATGACTTTTTAAATAGTTAATTGTAAGAAAAATAAGCCAACAAAGATGAAAGTGCAGCAAAAAAAGAAGTGATGATGTTGATAGTGAAATTAAAAAATGTTTATGATAAGACTACAAGATTATGACAGTGACACCAGCAAAATCTTTCAGTAAAGAAACTCTTGATGTTATGTTCTTCGCTGAAAATACAAAGAAAGAAATATAAAAACTGACCCCAAATTAGAAAAAAATCATGACCATTCTCCAAAGCATAGAAAAGATTCTCACTTTGGATCTTGGGTACAACAACATGAGAAAGGCATGCACTGTTTATACTATTATACTTATTTTTTCTGTAAAGATATAAAATGCTTTAATTCTTAACAAAA
This sequence comes from Carlito syrichta, assembly GCF_000164805.1. NCBI lineage: Eukaryota > Metazoa > Chordata > Mammalia > Primates > Tarsiidae > Carlito > Carlito syrichta. The sequence continues at coordinate 162,250 of NW_007249928.1, read as the reverse complement.
TAATTTATAATACAATAAGCTAAATATATATATATTACTAGTTTTTCATTTTCTTACACATGTATAATCAACAGTAAAAACACTGTTGGTGTTTTAATAACAGTTTTGAAATTGGGATATGCATAATTGTCTTCATTGATTGCTAAGATCAGTTTGCATGGCCATATTTACAATATCATATAACTAGGCAAAAAGGACTGCTTGTATTTGGAAAATTTTTTTTTGGTAAAAAAAAAAAAATCAAGGTAATTATTTCATATGATCATCTAGTGTTCTGTTGCAAAAAGAATAGCATAAAGTAAACATTGATTTAAAATATGTTTATTGGGTGATGTTTATACACCGGTTAATATATGATTAAGTAATCATATGCATTTTTCTTTTTTAATCTTTGTTTATTTTTCATTTTATTTTCTGTTTCCTTAAAGGTTTACAACCAAATAATATTTTTTGCCTGAGTTCCTATAGAGAAAAAAAAGTAAAAATATATGAGTCAAATTGGTCTTTTCAATAAAATACATAAAATGTATTCACATGTAAGTAAACAGAATTTCATTTAAAAGTGCACTGTGGTTGATATCATTTCTTAGGGAAAAAACTCACAGATTTAAAAAAAATCTCCCAGGGATGTAACAAACTATTAAAAGGGAATACAAAATAGGTTGAATCAGGCTTTTATTCCTTTATTCAACAAATATTTGTAACGTGTTTATTATATTCCAGGATAAATGTGGGCATTTCAGAAGAAAAGGCAACTACAAACTTTTAATTCAGATCATGATTAGTACTTAATTTTTCAGAATAAAGTTTAAATTTTTATATTACTTAATATGATTCCTCATTCCACCAACAAATTTGCCACTTCCATTTCTCTTTCTATAGTCATAAAAGGGACATGACTTTCAATTCACAATGTGGCATGAGGAGTAATGAAGTAGCCTCAAATCCTCTTGGAGTTTATGTCATCTACGGGAAGAACAGTAAATAGAAAGAATGGATATTGTGACAGCTACATGATGGGAGAGGCTGCTCTTTCCTTTTTGTTATGTAATAAAATAGTTATCAATTATCCTTTATTAGGGCTTCCTACATTTCAGGTACTGTGCTAAGCAACTGACATATTTTATCTCATTTAATCTTTATGAAAATTATAACACTCGAAAACATAAGGAAGTTTACTCAGCAAATAACTGAAGCAAAATCTACAGTTTAACTACAGAGAACAAAAACCTGAGCCAAACACTAGCCAATCCATAGAAAGACACACAGATAAATCATGGAGGAAAAAAAAAAAGTATATCAACTTAAACTTGAGTTTGTTCCAAACAGTAGAGGCTCTTATTTCTTAAACTGTTACTGCTGTGGGCCTAGGATAAAAAGTCCACATTGCTGACAGGTAATAGGATCCAATAACTCTCTAATTTGTCATATGCTTATGCCATGTATTCGGTTTTGTTTTTTCTTCTAGAATTTTCCATTTTTTTGTAACTATGCTCTGAATATCTTCCCTTTCATTTATAGTTTTTGTAAGATATTTAGACAGTGCCTATTGTAGATAAAGATGTATAGCAGGCAATCATTATAATTTGACTCGAGAAGAATGTTTAATCATAAGGCAAAGGGGTATAACCTAATATTAAGAAAAAATACAAAGTTGTTCTATCAAATATTATGAAATGTACAACAAATATATCCAAGGTGATAAACAGACATTAGTTTTCCACAACTGATGCAATTTTACTGTTTTTATTTATTCTTTACACTTTTCTCTATCTCCCAAATTTTCTCCATTAATGTATTTTATTTTATTAGATATATAAATTTTATTTTAAAAGTTCTAATTCATATACATATGTTTTATATATTTATTCTATGCATATAGGTCCATGCAAAAATGCTTATATTGCCTTTCACTAAAATATGCTTTTAAATTTCTTACTGAAAAAAACAATTTAATTAAAGAGCAATTAATAAGGATCTTCAAAGCAATATTATTTACTACACATAAATTAAAGTCACTCTAATTCTGCAACAATCCAATATTATTTAATGTATTAACAGTGTCTAACATTAATCACTATGATGCAGTTTACATTAAAGTTATGACAATGAGCATTTAATAATATTTTAAAGTCTTTGAACATATTCTTAGGTTAAAAAAAGCAAGATTAAAAGTATGAAATTATATTAATTTTTATTTGTAAATGTATTTATATAAATAAGTTCAGTTTACATGTATACAAAGATAAAACAAAAAAGAAAGAAATGTAACTGTTAATACTCATTATAGACTTATCTATTAATTCTACTGTAGCATTTTTTATATTCTCATTGTTTTACTATGAGCAAGGTGCCTTTAGAACATTGTTTTTAATATGTTTGTATTTTACTATTTATATTATATTAGAAACTCACATAACATATATTTTTCTTTATTTTAAGGTAAAAAATATTTGGATTATATATATTATATGTATAACCCATATATATGTTATGATAATATAGAATATTTAAAATTGTGCCTGTGGCAGAACATAATTAATGAGAAATATAAATTACTGTTGTCATCATTTTTCTTTTCTTTGTTAAAAATTAAAAACAAGACATATTTGGGGCACTATTATATTCTAGACTATACAAAATGTGCTTTTAAAATAAGAAAGAGATTCAATCAGTCTTCAAAGAGTTTAATAATACATATTAACATTATAATTTGACTGGAGAAGAATGTTTAATCATAAGGCAAAGGGATATACCCTAATATTAAGAAAAAAATGCAAAGTTGTTCTATCAAATATTATAAAATGTACAACAAATATATCAAAAGTTATAGACATTAGTTTTCCACAGTTGATGCGATTTTACTGTGCTTTTATTTATTCTTTACACTTTTCTCTATCTCTCAAATATTTCCATTAATGTATTTTATTTTAATTACATTAACAATAGATTCCATTTGTATCTAAACAAATTAGATGACTAGAAGAAGGTACAAGTGAAAAAAATATTTTCAACACTTTACAAAAGTATTATCATGAAAGTGCCATGCAGTATTGTTGGTTATAGGATAGCCATATTCAGTAAACACTATCTGAATGATGTCTATATATTTCACAATCCAACATATGATTACTTGCATGATATCTTTTTTTCCTGCTCTCTAGCATTTGGAAACAGGCAAGTCACAGTGGCTGCTATCAATTTTCTGGTATGTATTATATATATTATTTATTTTGTGCTCTAATTTTGGTCCTGATAAGAACAAAGAACAGGCTGCATTTGAAAATTGCCATGACAAAAGTTTGATCTATTTTTATATAATATTCATAATAATATAAAATTAAGCAAATCAAATAACTCTTTATAATCAATCCTTAGCTCTCTAATTTTTTTAAATATAAGTTTTATAGTCATCTACAAAGAATAGTTAGAATTATTTGAAATATAGTAAATATTTGAAAATATGTGAATATTGAAAATATATTTGAAAATATTTGAAAATAGATAGTGATTCTTTATACTATCTATACTCTTATCAACTTACAAACCTCTAAGAGCAAAAAATGTTTATAAATTTAAAAGGTAAATATTTAAAAAAACACTTTGGCATAATTGTTAATTTAACAAATTCAGGATGAAGAAAAAGTTTACTTTTTAATGAAACATGGATTTTTTTCCAAATAGTTCTCATTTCAGCTCCTTATATCATTCCATGTAATCAAACAGGCTAATTGATTAAATTGTGCACAAATTAATCTTGTACAGCATTCTTGATTATTTCTGAAATGCATTAATTATTTCAGTAGACACATTTATTTCACTTTTTTTTTTTTTTTTCTGAGTTGGAGTCTCACTCTGTCACCCAGACTGGAGTGCAGTGGCCGCTCCCGGCCACCGCAGCCTCGACCCGCGGGCTCCGGCGATCCTTCCACCTCAGCCTTCCAAGTAACCAGAATTACAGGCGCACGCTACCACGCCTGGCTAATTTTTTGATTTATTGTAGAGATGAGGTCCCGCCGTGTTGCCCAGGCAGGTCTCGAACCCGCGGGCTCAGGCAATCCACTCACCTCAGCCTCCCAAAGGGGCGGGATTACAGGCTGAGCCACCGTATTTCACTTTTATATGCTGTATAACGTCATACCTTTTTTTAAAGAATAGAAAATATGTTTATTTAGAGAGTAAATTAAAGAGAGAGAAAGAGGAGATTCACCTCTCCAAGGTAGGGGAAGGGGCCAAGTCTTAAAACATGGTCAATTTCATGCTGTCATTATTTGTTATTATTTTTTCATCCCTGTTCTTAAACTCTCATTGCTCGTGTACAATCCCCTAAGTCTTGTGGAGTTTGTATTCAACTACATATTTCCAACCATTTCATACAAAGCATATGCCACCCACCATACTTATAAAGAGCTTCTATATGACCCTCTTTCTCTTTGTTTATATGTGTCTGTTTAGTTGTTAGTTTTAACTAATATCATCCTATATTGTGTTGGCTTTGAGAAGTTCTCTTTATCTTTTCAGCACCTAGTTTTGCGTAGCAAGAACTCATTATTTTTGCTTGAATGACTGACACAAATAATTTATTTGTTTAGAATTTATTCAGCAAACATCTTGTAAATATATCACAGTTTTAATTGTCCAATTTTGTCTATTGCTCATGAAAAGTAACTGCAGTTCATGTGTTGGAATTGCTTTATTACTAATACCTGTTATATCAAGTCTACTGTTCTCCTCATATTAATTACTCAGTAAATTTGAGCAAATGGAAGAATGAGTTCATGGATAAACAAAATAATAACCCCATATTTTGTTCTCATGCGTTTTTTAGATTATCTTATTACCTTTCAAATTTTTGTTCTCTTAATGATGTAATTCACTTCTTTTTTAAATGAAAATGTCATTGTAATATTTATTACAATTAAATGTCTGTGTTAATATTTATTCTGTGAAATCTTTTTTTCTATAATATTTTCATTTCTTCCCTTTTCTTAAATATGCATGGCATTAGAGTAAGAAAAATTTTAATAAAAGTCATAGATTTCCTTAAAAAGTGATGTCTTAATAGACGTTATGTTTTTTAAAGGTTAAAAGAGACATAATTAAAAATAAGAAGAGGCTGGGCTTTGGTGGCTCAGCCTGTAATCCCGTGCCTTTGGGAGGCTGAGGTGAGTGGATTGCCTGAGCCCGAGGGTTCAAGACCCGCCTGGGCAACTTGGCGAGACCTCATCTCTACAATAAATCAAAAAATCAACCGGGCGTGGTAGCGCATGCCTGTAATTCCAGCTACTCGGAAGGCTGAGGCGGAAGGATCGCCGGAGCCCAGCAGGTCGAGACTGCGGCGGCCGGGAGAGGCCACTGCACTCCAGTATGGGCTCAGAGTGAGACTCCAACTCAAAAAATAAATAAATAAATAAATAATTAAAAAAAAAAAAAAGCAGAAGTCTAATTGCTTGCAATCATACTTTTTTCCAGAGATCTTTAAACACTATGACTCTTAATTAAGCTACTGGGACTTCCTGTTTACAAAAGTATTTATTAATCAATGTTATTTTATATATCCTCTAGGCAAAAATTATTAAGGTTCAAGATACTAAACTACACAAATACTAAAGAATAGTAGAATAAACTGCATTCAATACAGACATAGTAGATAAATGTGGTAATTTTAATTCCGTATAGCTAAACACATAACAAGCACTGTATACATTGTGTATTTCGATGTAGATTTAATAATGAAATGAATTTCAGATTTCTATAATTTTAGATATAAAGATTGAAAATGATATAATTAAATACTATGTTTTTAATTATAGATATACTGATTGTATGCGAAAAACTTATTTAAAAGTGAAAGAAAATATTGAAGATACTTCTTTGATAAAAAATCAAAATTTACATATGAGACAGAAAGGTCTCTGTGACTCTCTTACTGATATAAACTGTGGTGAGCAATTAAGACCTAAAAGCCCTGGAGTTTTTAAAAAATAGTTACTGTAATCAAGACATATATAATTTTCACAAATAATATGACATTAAGATATATGTTTTATGAAATTGATTGTATACAGGAAAAAATAAATAATACGTTGATCAATTTTGAAGCCTACCATTCACTATATGCATAACACTGTAATTTGATTCATTTATAATTCATAATAACTAAACATATATGTATGTATGTTTGAAGTTTATTACAAATATCGTATTTATAAATAACTTGGAAATAAGTAACCTATTTCAAGTACAATACATTTTAAATAATTTTATATTAAGGCTAATAATATATAGTAGAATCAATTATTGCAAATAGTGCCCAAAGGAAAAATTAATAGATCAATCTTATATAATATACAAGTCAACCAAAAGAACACATATCTTAATTGTAAGTGCTATTTTTTTTAACCACAATGTCCTATTCAGATTATTTTGGGTCAGTGCATTATTTTGACATAAAAATAAAAAGTATTACTCTTTTACAGTTAACTTTGCTTCTGTTGTTATGTAGAACCAAGTTATTACCTGGTAAGTAGGTAATATATTATGTTCCAATATATTAGAACCATGTTGAGCAAAATTGTAGTTAATTCTCAATTATGTGTGATTCATTCATTTTGTGGATTAACTATTAATAATTATAATTTCATTTGCAGCTTACTCTGATTTTTTCTACTGCATTTCTGAGATTTTTTTAACTTATTAAGCAAATTATATTGTAAGCAAGACAAAATAATTTACAATATTTTGTAATTATCATATTATGCATGGACCAATTTTTTTGTGGATAATTCATTTATTTTAGTGAGTTTTGCTGTATCTACATTCTGAGAAATATTGTATTTCCTCTCCATTTGTTTAAATTTTTTCTGACTTTCAAAACAAGTTTAATTTCTCAAATATGTTCAAGTGTCAAGATCCACAGGAAAACCCAAGCATAATCCAATATAGGCACATTTACAAAGACATTAAAACAACTTTCCACACAAATTTTAGGTGTAACATTTTGCAGTAAATATTGCAATGTTTATAATTTCCATAAATTATACTTACAGTTTATGATATTTAAATTTATAAAATTTAAATGTATAATTTATGAATTCAAAAATGTATCATTTTTATAATCCTCATAATTTGGTCTCGAAATATTTCTTTCTTCACATGTTTATTTTATTATAAGGATATGGGATCAAAGTGAGAATTAACAACATAAGTAGGCTGCATGCAAGTGAAGTTTGGGCTTCTAACAGACTCTTCCTCCCCTGATAATGAACCAAGTACCATTTGTGTTGTCATGTGCCCCCCACCCTCCAATTCCCTCCCTCACTTCCCTGTCATTGCCCAGTGACTACCAATTTCACCCTTGTGCTAATGTGAGTAATGTTCAAGGCCCACTCATGGGTGAGAACATGTGGTATGTAGAGCTTTGTTTCTGTGATAGTTTACTTAGTATGATGATCTCCAATTCCATCCAATAAGATGCAAAGTCCATGATTCTGCCTAATACTCCACCATGTATATGTAGCACATTGTCTTCATCCAGCATCACTTTTCTTAGTCACTTTTCTTAGTCAGTAGGGTTGATTCCATGATTTTTCTATTGTGAATAGTGTGAAAATAAATATGAGTTTGCTGGGGGGTTTTTGTTTTTGTTGTTGTTTGTAGAACAATGTATGTTCCTTCAATTATATTCCCAGGAGAAAAATTGCTGGGTCATATGGAAGGTCAATTTTACCTTTTTTTGGAATTGCCACACAGTTTTCCACAGAGGTTGAACTAGTCTGCACTCCAGCCTACACTGTAAAAGCATTTCCTTGTCTCTACACTTGCACCAGCATCTTGTTCTGTGACTTATTAATGATAGCCATCCTTACTAGAGTGAGGTGGTATGTCATTGTAGTTTTGTTTCACATTTCTCTAATGATTAGTGAGGTTGAGCATTTTTTTCATGTGTCGGTTGACTGTATGCCATCTTTTGAGAAGTGTTCGTTCATGTCCTTTGACCCCTTTTTAATGATTTTTTTTTAATTTCCTTTCACTTTATTTCAGTTACTCGTAGATCCTGGATGTTAGGGTTTTGTCAAATGCATGACTGCAATTCTCCCCTCCCCATCCTGTGGATTGTCTCTTTACTCTCTTGTTTTTTGTTTGTTTGCTGTGCAACAGCTTTTCAGTTTAGTGAGGTTCCACTTATCTATCTTAGTTTTTATGGGATTCACTTTTGGGAATTTGGTAAAAAATATGTTGCCTATGCTGATATGCATAAGGGTGTTTCCTACATTTTCTTCTAGGATTCTTATAGTTTGAGATTTTACATTGAGGTTTTTCGTTCATTTTGAGTTGATTTTTGTATATAGTGATAGGTAGGGGTCCAATTTCATTCTTCTTAATGTGGTCAGCCAGTTTATCCAGCACCATTTGCTAAATATGGACTGCTGTCCCCAGTGATTGTTATTGGTGGCTTTGTTGAAGATGAGTTGGTTGAGAGTCTGTGTTTTTGCTTCCAGATCTCTGTTCTGTTCCATTGGTCTATGTTCTTATTCTTATACCAATACCAGACTGTTTTGCTTACTGTACCCTTGTAATAAAACTTAAAGTATAGAAGTGTGAAACCTCCTCTTTTGTTCCTTTTGTTGAGGATTGTTTTGGTTATTCTTGCTCTTTTCTGCTTTCATATGAATTTCTGTATTGTTGTTTCCAGGTCTGAAAAAATTGATGTTGGTAATTTGATGGATATAGCATTTCATCTGTAGAATATCTTGAGCAGGATGGGCATTTTGACAATATTGATTCTTCCAGTTCATGAGCATGGAACATTTTTCCATTTGTTTGTGTCATTCTTGATTTCTTTGAGCAGTGTATTTTTAGTTCTAGTTCTAACGTTCTTTCACTTCTCTGGTTAGGTGGATTTCAAGGTATATATATTTTTTCTTTTTTTGTGTGTATGGCTATGGTGAATGGGTTGTGTTTTTATTTGGTTCTCCATCTGCTTGTGGCTCGTGTACAGAAATGCTCTTTTCTTTTGTACATTTGTGTGGTAACCCAAGACTTTATCAAAGTCATTTATCAGTGTGAGGTGGCTTTTGACAGACTCCTTAGGGTTTTCACGTTATAAAATCATACTGTCCACAAAGAGGAATAGCTTGACTTTCTCTTTGCATATATGGATAATCCTGATTTTCTTCTCTTGCCTGATGGCTCTGGCTAGAGCTTCCTATACTATGTTGAACAGGAGGGGTGAGAGTGAGCATCCTTGTCTTGTTTCCATTCTTAGACAGAATGAAATGTTGACTTTGGGTTTATCTTAAATGGCTCTTACCTTCTATGCCAAGGTGCTCAAGGGTTTTTAATCAAGAAGGGATGCTGGATTTTTTCAAATCCTTTTGCTGTGTCTAATGATATAACCATGTGGCTCTTGGTTTTACAACTGTGAATGTGTTGACCTATGTTTATGATCTTGCAATCATTGAACCAGTCCTGCATTACAGGAATAAAGCTCACCTGGCTATGGTGGATGATCCTTGAGATGTGTTATTGGATCCTACTTGATAGAATCTTGTTGAGAATTTTTGCATCTATGTTCATCAAGTAGATTGGCCTGCAATTCTCTTTCCTTATTGGAGCTTTGCCAAGTTTGGATATAAGTATTATGTTATCTTCATAAAATGTATGATGAAGGAGTCCATTATTCTTGATTTCTGGAATAATTTCAATAAGATTGGGTCAATTTCTACTTGTATGTCTTGTAGAATTCAGCTGGGAAGCCATCTGGTCTGGGCTTATTTTGGAGGGAAGATTTCTTATGATTGAATGCATTTCTTGGATTGTTATTGGTCAGTTTAGAGTTTCAATTTTTTCTAGTTTCAACCTTGGGAAGTTGAAGTCAGTGTTGGCCTGGAAGTCATTCAGCAGCATGTTGTTTAATATCCTTGTATTCATGTGTTTTGGGGGCATCTTGTTAGTGGTGATATTTTTATTTCACTGTGATCTTTGAAGATGCATGGTATTACTTTGATCTTTCAAACATTTTCATGCTTGACTTATGTTTGAGAATGTGACTTATTTTGGAGTATGTTTCATGTACTGATGAATAGAATGTATGCTCTATAGATATTGGGTAGATGTTCTGTAGATGTCTATTAAATCCTTTTGATCAAGGGTCAAATTAGGGTTCTGGATTGTCTTATTGGGTTTTTTGCCTCAATGATCTATCTGAACTGTTAGTGGGGTATTTAGGTTTCCAAATATAATTGTGTGGGTGACAGTGTCCTCTATTAGTTTACTTTGTAGTTATTTTAAAAAATCTGATGCCCTGTGTTGAGTGTATGTATATTTAAGATGGCTATTTCTTAAAGGTGGACTGAGTCTTCTTCATTATGTGGTGTTCTTTAGTGTCCTTTTTAACTTTTAATGACTTGAATGTTGCTTTGTCTGATATTGAATAGCTACCGCTGCTTTCATCTGTTTTGTGTTTTCCTGAAAGACCATTTTTCAACCCCCAAATTTGAGCCTGTGGGTATCCTTTGCAGCGAGACGAGTTTCCTGGAGAGAGCAGACTGTTGGATCATGCTTCTTTATCCAGTTTGCCACTCTATAGCTCTGCAGAAGTGCATTTCATTTTTTATATTTAAATTGATTATCAAAATGTGAGAGCATATTTCTGTTATAGGGCTCTTAGAGGGTTGCTTTGTTTCCTTTTTACTTTACTTTTATATATGTATTTTCATATTTGTGAGTGCTCTGTATGCTTTGTGCTTGATGGAATTTTTGTGATGGATATCATCTTTTTTCCTTTTTCTGTGTTCAACACCTTCTTAAGCATCTCTTGAAGAGGTCTGGAGGTGGCACATTCTCTTAGAGATTGGATGTCTGGGAAGGATTTTAACTCTCTATCACTAATGAAGTTTAGCTTGGCAGGGAAGAAAAATTCTTGACTGGAATTGCTTATCTTTAAGAACTTTAAAGATTGAACTCCAGTCCCTTCTGGCTTTTAGTGTTTCTGATGATAAGTCTGGAGCTATTCTGGGTCTTCTCCAGTATGTAGTCTAATATTTCTAGAGTCTAACATGTCTGACTGTATAATTTTATCTTTTAAGCTTACGTTGTAGAGGTGGATTACTCTGTGTTTTGGAGTTGATCTTCCCATGTGAAACCTTGTGAATGTTCACTGAAACTCTTGAATTTTAGTGGTCACCTCTCTATAAAGATGTTGGAAGTTTTTTAGGATGACCTTATGGAATGCCTCATCTATGGTGGTCTCAGTTTCTCTTTCTGCTTCAGAGATACCAATCAGGCATAGACTTGGTTTCTTGACATAGTCCCACATCTTTTAGAGGCTTTTCTCCTTTTGAGGCTTTTTTTCCTGTATTTTTGACATACTGGGTTAATTCCATATTTTGGTCTTCAAGCTCTGAGATTCTTTCCTTTGTGTGGTTGATCCTGATCTCTCTGCTTGTTACTTTGTTTTTGATTTCCACGATGGAGTTCTTGATTTCCATTATTTTAGAATAGGGTTTTCTGAATTAGCCAACTCTACTTTTATTTCCTGTTTGACTTCACTGAGTTTTACTTCTAGTTTCTCTTGGTTTTCGCTGTGCATTTTAGTCCTCCAGTCTCTGATATCTGTGACTGTCATCAGGGGCAGGTGGTTTAGTGGGTTTCCATTGTCTGTGCTCTAATAGCTGCTTTTTAAGGAATTGTTTCTTTAGTACTCTAAGGGTTGCCTATTTTTTTGTTTATTTTTCCTTATTTGTGACAGGTCACTTTTCCCTCTCTGTAATTCCTTTTTCTCTGTTCTAGGACGTTTTTTTGTGGTTCAATATAGGTTACTCAGTGAGAGAGGTAGAGACATTTACTTCTGCTTCTTACTTCACCCTGTGGCAGGTTTCTCAGTTGTAGCAATTTCACCTGCTATCACTCTGTGGTGAGTGGGTGGGGGAATGGATGCCCCTGTATGTTTTTTGCAGTTTGTATCCCAGAAGCCTTCCCACCATGAAAAACCTTCAGGTCTCTAAATTATTCCATGACCCTTTTTTATTCTCTAAATCCCACCCCATCACAAAAAGCAACAAATAAAAACATCTAAATTAGAATTGCAAAACAAAATTTATTTTCATAAGTACAGTCCTATTTCCTTTATCTCCTTTTCCTCTCAACTTTATTTTTACTTTCCAGGAGAAATTATGATCTACAATATTTTTCGGATAAATATTTTGCCAAAAAGCAACTTGTTTTCTGATATCTTAATGTCCTTTGTAATGCAGCAAATGAGAAAAATAGATAACATATAAGATATGATGCAAAATACTGAAGATAACTAATTTTGCCTCTGTGTCTTCAGTGTTGCCATTAGTTATTAACTTATCTAGCATTTTATTATTATTAAAATGCAAATATTCTTGGAGAAGGAAGTAAATATGCTGTTATCAAGTAGGCACAGCTTCACTGTAACATTGAACTAAAAATAACTTTGGTCATATAATAGGTAATTTTTGACAAGCAGAGAGGATTCTGTGTACAATATATGGTACTTTTAATAAAATCAGAGTTGAGTAGGACCTTGCTGAGAAGACCACAGGAAAGCTAGGAAACTGCTTGTGAAATTTGAGCAATCCCCTTACCTCAGTCTCCCAAAGTGTTGGGATTATGAGCTTTAGCCATTGCATCTAGCCTAAAAAATTCTCAATTTTTATATGTGACCCAAATTTAAAATTTTTCATTCACTTGTTATACCATTGTAATATAAAAAAAGATTATGCTTCTTGCAAATGGTGTTTAAATATTTATATCCATATATATTTGGACACTATTCTCTTAGTATTTTTTACTATATTTGTGTACACTTACTATCTACAACATCTTGGTTATTTGTTACATGTAGGCCATATCTAGATCATAGTTTGTAGCATCACCTGATTTATTATCTAAGATAATTTAAATTTTTAATAATGTTACATCAAGCTTCTTGACAACAACTACTCCAAACTTTATTTATTAAATTATTTTGCTAACTTGGCATGCCAAATGGAGAAACCAAATTTAGGTGCACATCAATCAAGGAGAACTGTCTAAATCATGCTGAAAAATATTCCAGTGTTTCAAATTTAATTGTCTCCTGGAATTGCAATCAGCCATAGAACAATATATTGAATTTTACAGAACTGATCAAATTATCTAGTGTTAATTCAATTATCTAATGTTATTCAATATTATATTAATAATCAATATTTAGGTATTTTTATTTGTTGCTTTTTTGGGATGGGGTGGGATTTAGAGAATAAAAAAGGGTCATGGAATAATTTAGAGACCCTTAATAATTATCGAATGTTATTCAGGAAATTTTATCAACTACTTTTACCAAGTTCAGTATGTATTACAATCTATATTAGTCTCAGCCAGGGATGTAAGAGCCAGTGTTTATGATGAAAATTACAACTAGTCACCATCATTCTTTAAAGTCCATTAGAAAGTTGCTGTTGATAATAAATTAACCATCTCTAAATATATAAGTATAGTTTTTTTCTCCCTACTTTCTGAATATACATAGATGAGCATTTCTTCAATAGATAGCAAAACTTCTCTATCACATTTTTCTCCCCTTTCATATTTTTTAGTTATATATGTATATATTTCCCTTGGAACGCTGTTGACCTAATAATAAATTATATCATAAACTATAAGACTAGCCTAGTGGTCTAACTAAAAACTAAATGCTATTTTGTTCATGATTCATACTTTTGATATTTTGATATTCAGTTTTGCTGTGATAAATAAGTAGGGAGAATAAAATATGTTGATGGTTGAATAAGCATAAAAATATAATAATCTCAAAGCAAATATGTTTCATCAGAACAGGAACCATAACTAAAATATAATTTTCACAAACATTTGGTAAGTGAATTTTTTATTAATAAATATTTTGCAATAGATATCATTCTATTTGGCACTGTGAGTGATGGAAAATAAATGACAAGCTGTCTAAATTAAAAGATGTACAAAAGATATGATGCCAAACAGACATGTAACAAACCATTAATCTAATCATTACATTTGCAATGTGACAGTTAGTGAGATAGAAATCTAGAGAAGTGAGATAAATTTACAATAATTTGGAGTTTTTCTTGATTAAATTAGTAACCAAAAATTATCACAATAATTTTACTGAGCAAATAAAACATGTGTTTCAGGTACCTGACTTCATTCAGTCATCATAAAATCCCTAAAGTCAGAAATTAACATTTGCATTTAGGTGAAGAAACAAAATTCCAAATGTGCAATTCACTTAATCTCTCATATGTGGTAAAGTAAAATGTTGCATGTGAACACAGGTTCACACAACCAAAAGCCCAAACTTTTGCTCATATTCACATGTAAAAATTTTTAAATGAAAAATTATTATTTGAAAACTCAAAATTTAGGTAGTCTTTCTAATGATAACTTGAGAAACTAGAAACCTTTTCCATAATTATTTTGCACAATTATTTTTGGTCAAAATTGGTATTTTTATTGTTTTCTGACTCTTTAAACATTATGTCAATATATTTAACGTATTTGTTAACATTATCTCCTGGGTATATTTATCTATTGAAGATGGTTATTTAACTGATATTTTACATAACTGCTCTAGAAAATAAGAAATAGGATTTTTTCTCTTTCAGCCTATTTTTTCCTAATATGTATTAAGTGTTTAAATATAGATCTGTTATTCAGCTTGAGTCACCTAGAAATGTAGTTGTATAAAAGTATTATTATATGTTTTTCAATGCATACAGAAATGATTGAAAAGAGCACAATCGGATATATTTCAAGAGATTTATAGCTTTAAATGTAGTAAGTTAAAAGGGTGCTCCACTATTGGAATATAATATAGTTAGAAGTTGAGTGTCTCTCAGTAATAAAGATTTTGAATAATAAAATCTGTAATCAATATTGCAATATTTATGTGTAAAATATGCACTTTGTATTAAATCAGATAAAATACATATCACAGACAAAGGAGAGCTCTTATATTAACAGGACACGTTGCAGACTGGGAACATTGTAAGTCCCATGAGACGGTGGCACGTCCCTGATCTTCTTGGAGGGTCATAGTGACTAACAGGGACAACTTGTGGAGTGTACCTGATCAAGAGGTCAAATAGCAAGTGACTTTGGGTTCATTACCATTTACAACAAGTTTACTAAATGCAGCTGAAACCAACTGGAAATGAAACTACAATGCTTGCAATAGAAATGTTGTCACTGTTTTAATAAACTGAGAATGCATAAACCTATGCCAAGTCTGTCTCCAGCAACATAAGTTGTCACTTCATGGTATGAAAATCTACCCACAGTAACAAGTACAAAGCAGATAATCAATGCTAGATGATTAACAGAATAATTTGAAATTGATTGTCAAGATGGGTCAAGAATATTAGAATTTCTGAATCACTGTGACTAATTATTTTGATTCAATATATTCCAAAAAACAGTTTCTTTAATTACTATAAGATTTCTTCTCCTTACAATTAGAATAAAACATATATCTTTTGAATATTTTAAATTAATACATTACATGGATTGTATATATCTCTAGAAAATATATCTTTAAAAATAGGTATAGGTATAGGTGTATGACATTGAAAAGTTTTAAAATGTTTTGCAGATTTGTGAAGCTGGGAATCATTTCATCAATGTAATGTTGTCTCATCCAAATCACACAGGTCAGTTCCTTTTTTTTATCTTCTCTAGAGTGAATTATTTTAACAATTAGTTTTGAAAGATTCACATCAAAATATTTAAAAAGTAGTAGCAATAGTTAAAATATTTACAATAATATGCTATGAATTTTTGATGATTTATGCCTGTTTTCCAAATATCTGAATTAAGTCACATTTCTAATAATGATTTCACTAAAATAAAGTGTGCCTGCACACAACCATACCCTCCACACACTAAACAACAATCTCACTTATATATGTGAAAAGTAAACTGATGATTAAGAAATAAATCAGTTTGAAATCAACTGATGCATATCAAATCCATAAACACTCAATATTAGTCTATTTTGGCTAATATCTAGTCCTACTAGTTTATAGTGTCTAATATTTTTGTGAAAACCATTGTCTTATTTTAATTCAGTTATGAGGGAACACCCCTCCAAAAAAGAGAATGAAAAAACCTGAATTATTTTTTGAAGGACAGATCCCTTGTAGTCCAGGCTTGCCTCACTAGGTAATGGTTCTACGAAACCATCGGCATCAGGAATCGGTGTAACAGCTAGCATTGTTGTGAGAGGCTGCTTTTGACTTCAGTGGATTATTATTATTATTTTTTAATTATTTTGACCCGTTTGCCCATTTCATGTTGGGTGGTTTAGGAGCCCACCTGCTCATACCAGGCTGAAAGTTCTGTAGTTTTGACGGAAACCAGCATGACCCCCATACCCCACCCTCGCTGTTCACCAGATCTCACCCCAAGGGACTTTTTTTGGTTGCTTGTTTTCCCAGTGAAAATATCCTCAAAGGGACATGGTTTGCCATTGTGGAAGGGGTGAAACAAAAATCAGCAGAGAAATAAAAAACACCAAAATTAGAAGTTCAAGAACTGTTTTGAGCAGTGGAAAAAGCATCTCAATAGGTGTACTCCATCAAATGGAGAGTACTTTGAAGATGACTGAAGTTTAAATATGTAAGAATAAATACACAGTTTTTTTTAAATAAATTCAATTTTTAAGGTCATCCCGTGTTTCACAGGTGGCAGAAATTGATACGGAAAGAAGTTTAAAAGAGGTTTATTAGAAAGTGTGAAAAAAAGAGAAGGAAGGAGAATTATGCCAAGTGGGAAGTTGAACTGTAATGCAGTACAAGGGTGGCCTCAGTTATCTTTATATGGTATCTAAAATGAGGATAAACCCTTTAAGGTGTTCTGAGTTGGAATGACTGGAGACAGAAGAATTGGTGTGGGTTTGGGTCTCTCTGGGAAGGAGGAATGACCTTGGATAAGGCAGCTTTCTTTAGCCAAGGGTATCCTCTCAGAAGTTTCGAAAATTAAAAGTTTTCTGCTACCAGCACTCCCAGCAGTTGTGGAAGATGGTCATCCTTCCTGATAAATATCTTGACAGCAAATCACAGCATTTATCAATTCCACTCTTTTTTTTTTTTTTTTTTCCAAATCCACTTTATCTACTCCCTGGGAACACTTCCAGTATAATGCTAATTGTCCTCTATTTTTAAGGGAATTTAAAAAGAAACAGGCTAGTGGAAAACCATTTGGCTTTCACCACTGCACAGGTCATGATATAACAAATAATTTGCTCCAATTTTCTTCTCTGCAGACCTCTAGATTTTTCTCAAGCTCAGCTAGGACATTTGATGTCTCAGGGATTATCTATTGGCATAAAATGGGACCTCATTTTGATGGTTTGAAGTTCTGTCTCCTTGCTTCTTTCAGAACAGGGATGTGCTCCTTGCCCATAGACCAGGGGAATACCAAGAAATATTCAAGAAGATTACTTAGAAACAAATTTAACTCTCTTTACCTCATTGTATAAGAATAGGTTTGATGATAAGGGTCAATTATCCTGCTAAAAGTAGTGAATCTGTCACCATAAGAGGGTCTTCAGTTTCTTAGATTCTTGTTCTGAAATAAGAAATGTTCAATCAGTTGATACAGAAAGATTCTAATTCAACCATAAGCTAAAGTTTATTGTTGAATTAAAAGTGTACCTTACCTCTAAGTTGGTACTTTAGTTGTGTCCTCAATAAACTGATGTATCAACTCATTAGTTTGGCAACTTCTTGATAATGTTATAGTGGATATGAGAAGTTGGTCCCATGGTTATTGGTCTATTCCTTGAAAAGTGAATGACTTAAGCTAACATGCTATGAAAATATATATTAATCACTAAAGTACTGTATAAACCCTTAAATAACAGGACTGACTCAGGACCTAAAGGAAGAAAAATAACACAGTATGTATCTTTTCCTATAAATATGAATTGATGCCCACTGCAAAATAAATGAAATCCAATAAATCAATTTATCATCATGTTGCTACACAATTTCCATGAGAGATAAAGTCTTACTATAGTCTCGCTGATCTTTCTATAATTTAATTTTTTATTTGTATAGATTTAAGAGTACAAGTGCAGTCATGTTACATAAATATATTGTGTAGCCATGAAGTCCAAATTTTTAGTTTAACCATCACCCAAATAGTGTGCACTGTACCTATCATTTTGAGTCTCCAGTGTCTATTATTCCACTCTGGATATCCATGTATACTAATCCATGTATACTAGTTTGTTTGTTTGTTTGTTTGGTGGAGGTGGAGGGCTGGTTTGTTTGCTTTTGCTCTCAGGGTAAACTCAGCAGCAGTAGTTATGAATACCCTGGTAAGTGGGAGTCCATGCAATTGCACTCAAACAGTTTTGATCCCTATCAGTATACTCCATTCATGCATACATGTGCTAGAATTGAGTTACATCATTAAAGAGGCTGACTGGCATTAACTGCTTAGTCATCTTTTCTGCCTGGTTCTTTTTTCTCCTCCATCACAGATACTCCCTGTGGGAAATTAATATGATAGAAAGATCTTCACAATTCTTGCTGACATTTATGGGCATGCTTTCAACCTTGACTTGTTTTTCCATTTGCTAAAGGCTGTGATTTTGTATATATTATCGCTTTAGATCCCTCTCTTTCAACTCTAGGAATTCTACCCATAACAAAGTTCCCCCTTCACTATTATCTTTTAGGGTGGTCCCCTGAACGTGACTATAATGCAGCTACTATGCATTTTTGGCTTATACTCACATCAGTGAACTCATCCCTGAACCAAGCTCAGCCTTCCTCCTCTGTCAGCTGGCTTTCAGGAATAGGTAGCCAAATATGGATCCCACAGTGATAAATGGCATAGCTTTCTGGAATATCTACTTGCTTGTACACTGTTTTTTGTTGTTGTTGTTGTTTGTTTGTTTTACTGTTTTTCTATTTTCTACTTATGCTTGACTCCAAATATATTACTTTCATTTTGAAATGAAACATTTCTGGGTTCACCTAAACCTATAACTTGGTATGTCTAGCATAACTTAGCTTATGATGATCAGTTGAGACTGTGTGATCACTAGATGTCCCTAAAGTAGGGTCTTCATCTTTATTAAGATTAAATAATATTCTAGGATTTTATTTTTCAAAGAGCTGTAATTCTCCACTACAAGTGGAGTGACCTTGCTCTTGCATGCCAGGATTCACCACTGTGATTATACATTTGAGGTTTGTCATAAGTGCAACGCATTGTATTTTCCACCACTCATAGATGTACTATGTAAAGCATCCCTGATTATAAGATCAAATGCAAAAGTTCTTGTACTAAAACTTGAACCTGCTGTGATTTTCTGTTTTGAGCTCTATTAAAATAGTTCACCTTTTTTTTTTTGCCTTATAATTTATGGTTCAAAACAGTTTTCCCTGATGTGGAATAAAAGAATGTCCTATCTGAAGGAAGTCAACAAGGCATTTTGTATTCTCCTTAATGGTGGGGAATTAAAATTGCATATATTTTCTCTTTTGTAAAGGATATGTTCACAATCATTTGACCTCTAAACATTTTACTAATGTATGATCCCCTAAATATTGTAGTGTGTGTTAATTTCTCTGCATTGCAACCTCTGGACCACACAAGTTTTAACAAGGCCTCAAGTAAGCAAGCCATTCTACTCATCAAATATTAATAGCATAATATTATTCATACATAGTACAAAATGTGATTTTCAGTGAGATGTCCAATCAATCTAGGTTTCCTTAAACTATTTTATGACAGGTGGGCACATTAAGTTATACCCAAAACAACATTACAAATGTATGCTGTTGGCCATTTTAAGGAAAACAAAACTTGTCTGAGCCCTCTTTTATAGAGATAGAATATGCTGGGGTCGGTGGCTCAGCCTGTAATCCCAGTGCTTTGGGAAACCGAGGTGAGTGGCTTGCCTGAGCCTGCAGGTTCGAGACCTGCCCGAGTAATTGGTGAGACCTCATCTCTACAGTAAATCAAAAATTAGCCGGGTGTGATAGCGCGCACCTGTAGATCCAGCTACTTGGAAGGCTGAGGCGGAAGGATCGGCAGAGCCCAGCATGTCGAGGCTGCGGTGACCAGGAGCATGCCACTGACTCCAGTCTGGCCGATGGAGTGAGACTCCAACTCAATAAATAAATAAATAAATAAAGATAGAATAAAAAAGTCAACTCAGCGGCCATCTCCTTATATGCAAGTTTAGATTAATTTACTTTGCAAAGGTACTATATCTGGTAATCAATTGCATTGGTAAGTAATACTTGATAAAGTTTGCAGTACTACACTGTCATCCTCCAAATTAAACATCTGATTTTTTTCTGGGGCTAGTGTAGTGAATTAAATGGTGATCTAGTGGATAACATCACCCAAACATGCTTTCAGCTGGGAATAGTGGCTCATGCCTATTATCCCAAAACTGGGGGAGGCTGAAGATCACTTGAGTTCAGGCGTTTATGGCCAGCTTGGTCAACATAGTGAGGCCTCATCTCCAAAAAGAAAAACAAAATAATCAAGTGTGGGAGCATAAGTCTGTAGTTCCAACTACTGAGGAGGCAGAGATTAAAGAACTGCTTGAGCAAAGGAATTTGAGGCTATAGTGAGCTGTGATAGCACCACTGCACTCCAGTTTGAGTGACAGGGTAAAACTGTGTCCATAATTTTTTTTAAAAAGAGGGTATATTTTACTTCCTCCAGTATGCAGTTTTCTGAATAAATAACCATAGATCATTCAGTGAAGTTCTTTTAGTGAAGATCATGGGAATGATTATTAGGTTCAACAGTTTGTTTGTTTGTTTTTTCTTGTAGTGTTTCCTCCTAAAGTAACAGACTGTTCTTCCATCAACGAGTTTTAAAGCTTGGGACTGATTTAGGTCAAAATACTGGGAAAGAAATAGTTGGTTTTATATTGTGCCAGTGGTCTTGTCTCTTAATTGGTAATCTATAATTAAATGTATTTGTCTAACCTCAGCAATAGCATTGTTGAGTATCCAACTAGTATATAGCCTCTAGGGACACTGTGTTCTATTAATTAGACATGACTTTCTGTGGATGAAGACACCTTTGAATTTGCCAGTTTTGGTGACTTACGGCAATTAAGTGCTGTGGTAGGAACTGGTTTTGATTTGGGGGTGGGAAGGAATCTTTTAATCCCAGCTATTATTAGTCATCTTAATTCTAAGATGACTTAGCTTATACAACAAAGAGTCAATACCAATCTTTGTGATAGTAGTGGTACCTCTTTTACTATCATATTTCCTCCATCAAGAAAAAAGTATATATTTGCTTGATCCTCTCATATAATATAGAAAGAACATGGGAATATGAAACATGGGGGGACAATGCTTCACATAGAAAGAAGCCCTTATTTTAAGCCTTATATAGACTATCTACTCTAGGATTGCTATTTCTTGAAGCCACTTAACACCTTCGTTCTTTGTCTGCCATGGACATTCTAACATTTGTTCTTTGCTGACTGGGTCATTGTTTTGCCTCCAAGTGCATGTTAGTAGTGTCTTCATGCAATCTTAGTAAGATATTTAATCATATAACTCCAGAGAGTACTTCAAAAATATAAGCCCACCTTTAACTAATGCTACATTTTGCCCCTTTTATGAAATACCCTTAGAATCCACTTACATGTGTGTGTGCTTTTTTATAATTTGCTGGTTCATGTTGGCTAGTTCCTGCAGCTTCTTTGGGGGCATAATTCCTTTTTTCCCCATCAGACCCACAACAGACTCAAGGAGTTATAGATAGTGACTAGGAGAAGAAATGCAGAAGATCCTAATAGGGATTATGTTGCAGCATAGTGGTCTCTGCGTGGCCCTGAAGCAAGGGAGTATTAATCTTTAATAAGGAGAAGTGGACGGGGGCGGGGAGGAGGTTGGCAGTAGTGGGAATCTGTGGGGGAAGAGTAGGTGCACATCTCATCAACAAGGATACCTGTATAAGCACATGTGTATACCTAACCCTGAATTGTACCCACATCTTTAAAATGAGACATTAAAAAAAATACACATATATTTAAAATGTTAGCAACAAATTAAATATTTTATTAAGCATCAAGAAAAAAAAAAGTAGAGTGGATCATCTCTTCGGGCTCAGGGAACTCATGAAAACCTAGAACTTTCAAGATATTGTCGTAACCAAACTTTACTTAGCATACCTGCATTGGATTTGAGTTGTATATTCTTTAGAGCTTGGCTATGTTTGCCATTAAGTCCAGGGTTTGCTCCTCAGCATTCTCTGTGCCTTCATTTCAGGAGATCAGAACCTCTTTGCTTGCTACCAGGGAAAATCGCAAACTTTCAAAGTTTACTTTTGTCAACTATCATTTTAAATTTTAGCTATCTTTTTTGAGTGTATGGATAGAAATTTCCACTCAATTCCATTCTTAATATTAGACCAGATAAAACATTTTTTTTCAACGGTACAGCAAACATATCAGTATACCAGCAGAAAAAAGGTTTTTATATTGCATAGCTACCTATAACATTGGGTGTCTGTTTTCTACCGACCACCAGCAGTGGGGTACTTATTGCAAGCTCTTTGGTAAGTCATTCAATTTTAAAATGTCATTCCAGTATCTGCTCTTTGGGTCCATTGATGTTGTCATTTCTGATGTCAACTACTGCATATTGGGCTTTCTGGAATGCATATACAGGAATAGAGATGTATATTTAGGAGGTTTGAAAGGAGTAATTTTTTTAATATGAAAAAAGAAATCATGTTTAAGTAGGAAATTGAGAACAAAACAGTCTAAATAAGAGTCTCTAATAGACATATGGTACATTCCAAAGGTGGGGTGAATAATTCTTTTTCTCCTGAATTGAGTTACCAGTTTGAAATATTGATCAAATATTGGACTAAAGCTTAGCCAAAAAGTGAGTGTGACATTGGGTGAGGTTCCTCCCTTCAGTCAGACAACGCTTATAGGGAGTGCTAAGAACTGAAAACTGTCTGCCAGCGGCACTCCCTGAAGCAGTGAAATAAGCACTTTATGTATGAAGAATCTGGTGGTTCAGCACTTCGAAACAAAATAGCTTGCAACTTTCATTTTATAGAGGCACTATTATGATGACTATAGATTGAGAAAACATACCCTGGGGAATATAAATATTAAAATCGTAACCACTAAATTCCATATTATTACAATTAGCAGAAACTATGTGCAATTGAAATGTTATTATCTATATATGTTTATTTTTCTGTGTCATAAGACATGGTTGTTATTTAAACTACATCTGGAAGAAATGAGGATTTATGGACCCATGATCATTTCTCCACCTCTAGGGGCTAAACACTTATAAACTAGAGATCTTAACTCAGATTATTTTCTGTGCATCTTCCACCTTGAAAATTCAATAGCTATAATTTGTAGGTTTCTCAATTATCTTTCTTTGTATCAATACATGGACATTACACAAAAGTGTCTCCTAAAGTGGTATCAGGAAAATCAGTAATATTAAAAAGCATACATGTTCAGCCTTATTTTGCAATGAGCAGTACATGAAATCTTCACCATACTTAATATATTTTTTAAACTTTTATATGTCAACTGTAGTTACAATTTTGAAAGCAACATTCTGACATTTCTTTATGACTTTAGAGCTATAACTAAAAAGAGATTAGTTGATGAACTATCTGACTAAATCTTAACCATACAGAGTAAAACGGTAATTTTAAAATTCATATTTACTTTTGCAAATGTCACAGCTCAAAGTTCAATTTGAAATACTTAAACATTTGTTATCTAAAATGTTTCTCAAAAAAATTGAAAGGGAAAAATAACTAACAAAAATCAAGTGACAATATGCTAAGTATAATGAGAGATGTAAATAACAATCCTGATTGCTGAGCAGAAATAATTTACTTGGTATTTCAGAATATCAACAATGTTGATTTTAAGTGTAATTCTTTTATGGGATATTTTTACACTTTTATATAAATGACATTGTTATAAAATTTTCTATGATTTTCACTAATTTAATACAAAATGAGATTAGATGTATTTAATAATCTCAACCCAATATATCCTTTTTGAAATTAAAGGAGACTATAAGAAGACAAGCAATTAAAACCATTTGTAATTTCAATATGTCATAGTGCTGAAACTATTATGACACACAAAATAATTGTATATTTTATTTTATTTACATTCTTAAAAAATTGATCTTTCTTATGTGCTCTGAAATTTAACAGCAAATAGCTGTATACATGGTCAGAAAATTACAGTTATTCTATTTGAGTCAAAAGGTCATAACATTTTAAATTTGATCTCTTCTGAGTAATTTGTGAAATAGATTGCTGTAAGTATGTGATGACATTTCATGTGATATGTGATTGGTCTTGGAAATTTAGTTTAATAACATAAATATATGATCAAATTGCCAATATGTGACATAATTGACATTTTACTTTCCTTTTGAAAAGGAAATAATGCCTGTTTTCCAAGCCCAAATTATAATCCTTTCACATGGATGTTTTTCCTGGTCTCATGTCCTAACTACACCTATGAGGTATGCTATTTATGCATGCAATTAAACTTTATTTAATGATACACTAAATGCTTGTGCTTATGCATTTACATGTACTATTAATATGTGATGTAACATATAGGTCATAACTATGAATATGAACTCCGAGATATAGAGTTCAATTCAAGCTATAAGTATTAAAATAAGAACATTTCAACCTTAATTTTCCCTGCAGAAAAAGAAATATTTCTGCAAAAAAATTATCTGTATTTAAATAAGTTTTTCAATCTTTGTATAAAATGTCTTAATATAATTTAAGATTTTAGTTTTTATCTAAGTTTTTAAATAATGTTCTCCATTTTCTTATAAATATGGTACTATGATTATATGAGATATCTTATGATTTTGTTTTGTAACAGTTATTATTTTTATAAATTTATTTCTGCCTGTAAAATTTCTAATATTTAAAATTTTATATTACCTATGTAAGCCCAGAAGTAAACAAATTGCTAGATTAACCATAATATTTGTTAATTTGTTTTAATATAACAGATTGGATCATGGGTTAGCTTCACTGTCATGACACAAACATTGCCAGGTAAGACAAAGATGTATTGATAATTAATCAAAGAAAACGCATCTTAAGGACAAATAGCTTTTTTTTTTTTTTTTTTTGAGTTAGAGTCTCACTCTGTCACCCAGGCTGTGCAAGTGCAGTGATAGACTCACGACCACCACAGCCTTGATCTACTGGGCTCAGGCAATCCTTCCACCTCAGCCTTCCAAGTAACTGGAACCATGCCCATCTTATTTTTGGATGTTGTAGAACCAAGGTCTTGCCATGTTGCTCAGACTGATTTCGAATCCCTGAGTTCAGGCAATCCTCTCATGTCTGCTTTTCAAAATGCAGGGATTATGGGTGCAAATCACTACGCCCGTTTAGGGAGAAACAAGAATAACTTACTATATACTAAAATTTGTCATGTTTGCAAAAGGATTTTATGACTTCATATGGATTGAAAATTTTTGGTTGTATTAAAATATATTGAAACATTATTTGCTATTTATCTCTATATAATTGATGCTTAATTCAAGTTAGGAAATATAGGAAGTGAGGTTTTGTTTAAAAAGAAAAAAAAAAAAGCTGTGGTAACAATGCACCTCACCTGAATTTTGTATGCATGTGCAAAGGGATGTTTATTTGCTGTGTCTTCAAATATCCATGAGTATTTGTGAAGGAAGGGCTGGGGAGTGTGAGAGTTAATCTTGAATGCTCAGCATTTTAATACATACTAAGAAACTGAATTGCATGATCTCCATGTAGTGGAAACAATATGTGTTAGATCCATTTCATCAGTCTTTGTTCTATTGTAAACAAATTTTGGATCACAAGTAATGTGACTTATATTATGTATGTTTAGAGGAGTATTATCTGCATATAGGAAACTTATTGAAAAAGTTAACAACATTTTATTATTTGGAAATGGGATATAAGGCAAGTAGTTTTATTTTGAACTTTGCAATATATTTTCTATGTTTACTCATTCATGCAATATTGATTGACTTTATGCCAAGCAATCGGCATGAGTAAACAAAATTTTAAGAGAATATGCAACATTTGAGAAATATTTTGCAAGCTATATATAGTGGTTCCTTATCTAATATAGCTTATTATATTTATACAGAAATTTTAAAGTAAAAAATATTTATTTTTTTCTTCTAGTTGGAATTTTTACACTTCTGATGAGTATCCAGATGTCTTTGTGGGCACAAAAGAAACATAAGATTTATCTGAAGAAATTCAATTTGTATATGCACAGGAAATCAGCAATGATTCCATTCATATTGTAAGGAAACATAAGTAATTTTATTTCATATATAAAAAGACAAAATACAAGTTTACTAAACATAACTGAGTCAAATGGTTATCTATTATGGTCAAAAATTCAGGAACAACTGTATTTTTACCGAGTAAAAATATATAATGATAATATTTAGTTAAATTGAAAGTAATAAGCTTGAAGTAATAAATAGCAAAAATTATAAATATGATTATGAAATAGCATTGAATATATTTGCATGGTATTAGTCCTTAAACAAAATTGTCTTATATCATTAATATTTCATAGTACTATTTTCTTCAGACAATTGAAATATCAATAGCAACAAAACCAAACTATTCAATTTTAAAATGGGCAAATGATCTGAACACTTTTCAAATAAAGACATACAATTGACCAATATATACACATTTCATATGTGTATTTATTTTACATATGCAATTAATCACCAAGGAAATTCAAATTAAAACCACAATGAGATATCATCTGATACCAGTTTGGATGACTACTATCAAAAAGAAAGTCAATAACAAGTGATAGTGAGGATGCAGAGAAAAGGGAACTCTTATACACTGCTGATAGAAATGTAAGCTGGTGCAGTCATTATGTGGATAGTATATAGTTTTCTAAAAAAACAAACAAAGAAAACTACAAATAGAACTATTATATGTTCCAGCAATCTAACTACTGGGTATTTATCCAAAGAAAATAAAATAATTATATTAAAGAATCAGTACCTCAATATTTATTGCAGCAATATTCACAATGGGCAGGACCTGACATCAAATTAGATATCCAACAACAGATAAATGTATACAAAAAACGTGTCTATATACACAATGGAATACTATTTAGTTTTAACAAAAATAAATTCCTTTCATTTGTAGCTATATGGATGGAAATAATGGATACTATGTTAAGCAAAACAAACCAGGAACAGAATATTAAATATTATATTTTTTAATCATATATGGAAACTGAAAATATCGCACAGAAATAAAAAGTAAAACAAAGGATACTAGAGGTTGAGAAAACTAGGGAGAAGGGAAGGACTGAGTGAGGTTTGTTAAATGATACAAGATTACAACTAGATGAGATAAATAAATTCCAGTGTTCTATACCTCTGCAAGATGACTATAGTTAACTGTATATTATTAACTGTATATTGCATAATTTAAAATAGCTGAAAGGAGGAATTTGTTCCCAAAACACAAAAAAGATAAATGTTTGAGATGATGGATATGCTAATTACCATGATCTGATCACTCTTCGTTATATGTATTGAAACATTGTATACCCCTTAAATGTGTTCATTATTGTCATTTAAAAATAAATTTTATTTTAAAAATATCTGATTTCTAAAGTAAGTGTTTTCAAATGTGATACTTAGATCACCGTATTTTGACACTAATTTAATTTTTTTTAATTGTTTAGTCTGTAGTTGAGAAGTTTCAAATCTTGTGTTATTAGTTCAATTTCTCGAGAAAATTATAACTATATTAAAAGAAAAATAGCTATACTTAACTACATATCGATTTATTCATAATGCACACATTAATACTATCATTCTGAAATTATAACAAGTAAAATATTTTCTAGATATTTTAAATATTTTTGAGCCTATAATATTTTGAAGTGTATATTTATATGCTATATATTTGTTTATAATTATATTTATATAAATATATATAGGAACATATTTGTGTATGCATATTTATATATTTCAGATAGATTGGATATGATGACAGAGAATGCAAAAATGATTTTTGGAAATTTAGAGTGGAAAAAATGTTGTCTTATTTTTACATCTTTAAACACTTATGTTCTCTGAAAGCCTATGTGCATATGTGTGGCTGTTTGAGAGTGTGTATGCAAGCATGCATATACACAGGGTATTTAAAAAATGTATACACATTTTAATAAAGAAACAAACTGTATTAAAATTGTAATACTCAATATATACTGGTAACAAAAGATGAATACAAGTCACATTTGACTTCTGCAATTACAGGAGTTGTTCAAAGTAGTTACCATCAATGTCCAGACATTTCTGATTATGGCAAACTAAAACTATTACATAGGTAACATCAATTAAGATAAGTATACTATTTTTGGCATCCTCGGTATATTTGACAAAGAGATGAGTGATATTATAAATATTAAAGTAAACATTAGTTAAAATATTTAAAATACTTCATTTATTCATTTTAAAATTGAGAGACTTTAGATTGCTTAGTCTCTAGAACCATTTCAATTCTCAGATGCTGTGCATAGATAACAAAATATCCTCTTTAAATCTCTTAGATTATGCACATATTTGACAAAATATCCTTGGTAAATTTGACTGTATATGCACTCGGTAGGTATTTACCACTAGTCAATAAATAACAAAGATCTCCTTTACAGACTTATCATCCCAAATGTATATTATTGAAGTTTCCTAGGGGAAAACAATGATAAAATGTTGACTAACTAATACCTGTTTCTCCAAATAATATAGCTCATGTAATGGTCTATAAAGGGAGTATTGTTGAATTAAACCACATACTTTTAATAGTATGTACTCAGCTACTTGTGATGAATATACCTTTCTCAAAAGAATAGTTTCTGTGTTTTCATAACTAATCTTGACTGACATTAACTCAGGAAGTTTGTGTGTTTTTGTAGGACTAAAAGGAGGCATTTGTTGTGGCAAAAAATAATGGATACACACACACATACACACACACACATACACACACACACATAATGATGGATACAATACATGATATTTATTTTTCCATTGTGCTATATCCCCTTATCCCAGTTGTTCCACCATATTTTTCTCATATCAATCATTCCCTCACTGCTGGTAGACATACTTGAGTTTACAAATACCTCAAATATATATATATTGAATCATGGTCTCATTCTGTCAACCAGACTGGAACACAGTGGCACTATCATGGCTCACCACAGCCATAATCTCTTAGGCACAGGCGATCCTTCCTCCTAAGCCTTCTAGAAGAGAGGAATACAGATGTGCCACCATACTTCACTAATTTTTTTTTTTTGGTAGGGATGAGGTCTCCCCTGTTGCTCAGGCTGGTCTCAAACTCCTGGGCTCAAGTAGTCCTCCTGTTTTGACCTTCCAAAGTGCTGGGATTATAGGCATGAGCCACCATACCTGGCCTAAATGTGTTTTAATTAATTTACTTTTTCATTTACATTTTCTGTAAACCTCACAGCCTAAGACATAAAAAAATTGGAAAAGAAAATCTGCCAAACTTACACCATCTGTTATTAATGCTGCAGGCATCATCCTGCAATAATCATGTATACATTTTTAGTCTTTAAAATATCACTTCATTCATAGATTTTAGGAGTTACTATAAGTATATATGTAGTATATATAGAATATATACAGTATATAGTATATGTGTGTATATGACAATGTACACACACATAAAGACACACACAAACATAATTTCTGTAATTTTAAAAATTATTTTCTAATCCTCTTGTTCTGTCCAGCCAATGCTACTATACCCAATTTACTCTGTCTTCAAATTATGAATTCCGATACATATCTATTATCACATTTTAAAAACTATAATAAATTTTAAAACTGAACATAGGATCATATAAAATTAGGATCATATAAATAATGAATTTGCATTCCAAGTTAAGAAATCATGCATTTCTTTTAATGTAAACAAATTATAGAATAAACTCATATATTCACTTACATGTCCCTTTGCCACATATCTAGGTAATTAATTCTAGCTTATGGAGTCTTTAGCAGAAATAGCATTTGACACTTCATAGATTACTTATAGATGCCTCCATTTTATTAACATGTCTGTGCATTTGGTGTGAAAAAGGGTAATTGCTGAAACTGGTTCAGAAAATTGAACATTTATATATAAAGAAGTTAAACGCCAAAATAAAATATGACAGTTTATTTAACGTAGACGTCTTCATAATTATAGAAAACAGTCTTCATAATTATAGAAAACAAATAAAAACTGTTAGAGAAAAAATCAAGTACAAAAAATATACATACATATTCTGGGTACATTAGCTATAATATTACTATCATAGTTACTTGTTGAAGTATAGTGCTGTATAATATATGTCTCATTATACTTTATTATCTCAGAGTGTCAGCACTCTCATCCTATAAATAAGATACATTCTCAAATTACAAAATTATTGTGTGTGTATTTTTTGACAATTGTGATCCTTATGTCAAAATAAAGATTATGATGATATCAGCAATTTCCACACTAGGAAACAACATAGGTTGGTCAAGAAGTATTGTCTTTTGAGAGGGAAAAGTTTATTACTATCATAAGCAATTGAAAGGACAAAAAATGAAGTCTATATACCCAATGAGCAGCCATCTTAACATTTCTTAGCTTTGTCATGTTTTTCCAACATTTTACTTTAATTTACCCTCTGATAACTAGTCAAAGAACAGATGTCTCAGAGGTAGCTATTGATTATTACTTTACAGCCTCTCCCCAACTTGTCTTGTAAATAAGTTAACCTAATCAGTCCTTTATGACCTTCATGGCAGTCTCCCAAACACATGGCAACAGTTATATGACTAACCCATCCATCTGTCTGCTTTCCATCACCTGACTTCAGTACCTGTGCTTGCTAATCCCCTTCATGATAACATGGAACAAGTCACCACCTGATCACCTTAATGACCTATCCCACACCCAAGGGAAGAATTAAAAACCTCAACTTCAAGCAGCTACTTGCCATTGCTTTGCTTAACTCTGGTGTCTCCACATGGCTCCTAGAGCTATGGCTGCCCTGTTTTCTTAGCTTTGGCCTCCCCACCCCATCTTGGGGAAGGTGAATCTCCTCTCTCTCTCTCTCTCTCTCTCTCTCTCTCTCTCTCTCTCTCTCTCATTTACTTTCTAGCCATTGTTTTTTTAAGCACTGGTCAGGACATGTGTTCTTTGAGCTATGACCACCATGTTTTCTTAGCTTTGATTCCCTCTGCTACTTTGGGGAGGAGAATCTCCTCTCTCTCTCTCTCTCTCTAATGTACATTCTAATAAACTATATTTTTCAATCTAATGTATGTGTAATTTTTGCATCTTTTGCATAATACTGGATTGCACACACACACCCCTCAGCGGGTCCCACCTAACATTTTGGAGACCCCACAGCAATATCAGTTGGAGAACAGTAGCTGCAAAATGCTGCCACTTCACATCCAAATTTTCATACTTCATCTATTGAGGGATTCATTCATAAGAATGAATATCAGATGTGGTCAATTGGTGAAAGGAGAAAAGGGTACTATTTACAAGGACTTTTTTTATTCTCTCAAATCATTATGTATTTATTTTTGACATTTGGAAATATGATTTTGCCTTTTATAATTATTTTGAGCTTTCTGAAATTTTTGCTGTAATTATTGTCACCTTTATAATTGTTAAATAATCAAAGATTCTTAAAAAGTATTTGTCCATAACTGTGCCTAAAAACATACAGTTGTGATCAAACTAATTTTTTATGCATGGTGTTGATGTCAGGTGGGGTGAGGCAGAAAACTCAGGAATCCTGTGGTTCAACCCTAAAATGAATTTTAAAGCAGCCAGGAAAGTTGTAGAACAGACTTTATTAGTGAGAAGAGAAGGAAAAAGGAAGTTCATGGCAGAAACACCTTTTTGGGTAAGTTTCTCAAAAAGGAAAAACCATGTTTTTGCTCTCAACTGCAAGCTAGATATAGCTACCTGGCTGTTGATATGCTGATGAGGGTGAAGCACAAGTAACTGCTGCCCTCTCTGGAGATTGATATCTCTCTGTTTCTGTTAGAAGGAGAGGCAGGAAGGAGTGGTTTTATCCTGACCATGTTGTCTTTTGTAGAAGACCTGCCAGACATTTCCAATTCACAAAAAAGTTCATGAGTCAAAAGGTGATCTTATTATCATTTCTATGGCTTTGGCTATTTAAAGAGTGGTATTGGGCCTTTCGTCTTCTACATGAAACCTGAAGAGTCTTAGTGATTATTATGCTAAACCATGAGTTGAAAGTTTGGGCTGTCCTATTCTTACATCTGATGGGGTTTTCTTTAGATTTGCCAAGGTGGTGGAGTAGGTTCCCAGTCTGGCCTGTAATAAAATGTAATTTAAAAAATGTCTGAATGCTTCCTAAAACCTGCTTATGGGAAATTTATCTATCTATGTCAAACCTGTACTAGCTACCCTGCCTCAGTGTCACTCAATACAACTTAAAACACTGTATCCTTCCTGAAGGAGACTAGACTTTGAATCAATCACCATTTTTGCAATGTATAAATCAATTCATTTTTAAAATATAGGAATTAAAACTTGACTGGCATATATTTTAAAAATTTAGTAGAAGAAAATATAAAAATAAAAAACGTTTAGTAGAATTTATTGAAATCAATTAAATTCTGTGTAGTAAAAGAAATACTAGATTTTTTTTTACTCGATTTTTCCTTGGGTTTGTGGGATATAAAGGGATAGATATTATGTCAACTTGCAGATGCTTTTTAAAAAAAATATGGAATTGTATATCTAATCTCATAATAGTCTTCTCTAAGTTTATTACTTTATTATAATTTCTTAGAATACATTTGCTCTTCATTTCTGTAACTTTTGCAGAATACACCATTTATAATACAAAACAAACAGACAACGATCTCTAAAAACTAAAAAAAATACCATCACCATTTTTTCAGAAACGTTTATGATCAATGATATCTTCAAAGACGGAATTATGTATTGGTTTTCTTGGTGGTGAGTAACTTTTCTACATATAAAATTATGGGTCAGTTCAAAGGGTCTTTAAGATGAAACTACTCCAAGAATGACTAGACCGGGTTGGGAAATGAATCTCACATAAGCTTTTTCCCCATCAAAGTAGAACTATCTTTTTACTAATAAAGGTTTTATTCCAAACAAAAATTAGAAATAATCTCCAACAGAAGTGGAATAATTTAATCACAGACTTCTTGCTAAGCTGTAGTTTGTGACCTAGCCAAGCTATAGTTTTGCCCCTGCCATTTGGAGTTTGTTGAAAATAATAGCCAATAAGTTATATTTTTAAATTTTATGAGTGAAAGGACATAATTTGGAGTCAATATACCCAATGAGCAGCCATTTATAACATTGCTTAGTTTTGTCATGTTTTTCTAGCAATTCACTTTATCCTATAATCACTAGCCAAGGATATAACTGGTTTTTCAGAGGCAGCTATTGATAATTGTTTTACAACCCTTTCTCAGTTTTTTTGTTTTGTAAACAAGTTAACCTAGTTAGCCCTTCCTGATCCCATCAACATGACCGCAGTCATGTGACTAACCCATCCACAGGCAGGCAGTCCATCAGTTGCCATCAGTACCTGTGTTTACCTGTCCTCTTTCTTATGACATGGAGTAGTTCATCACCCAATCACCTTAATAAGCTGCCCCCTCAAAGGGAAGCTTCAAAAAGCATTCAACTTCAAACAGCAATTACCATTGATTTGTTAAACAATGGCCAGGCCATGTGTTTTTTGATCTATGGCTGCCATGTTTTCTTAGCTTTGGTCCCTCCTCTTCTTTGGGGAGGTGAATCTCTTTTTTCTCTCTTTCTCCAATTTACTTTCTAAATAAACTATATTTCTCAATCTAACTTCTGTGCTATTCTTTGCATCCTTTGCACGGCACTGGATCCTTTGTGTGGCACTGAATCACAAACCAGACACCCTCAACTGGGCCTGACCTAACTTTTTGGAGACCCCAATGTATGTCCACAATGAACATAATTAAGAAAATAAGATTTGTTTAATTAACCTCAGAAATGTATAATTCTATATTTTGATAACCTATAATATTAAAAATAAGCATAATTGATTTAAACTAATAATCACTAACAATTGTAATAGTGCTTTCTACTCCAAAACAGTTTGCAATGAAAGTTCTTTTTAAAAACCCACGTCTTCATCCCTCAAACCTTTCTCATAAAAAATAGCAGTTGAAAACAAAATCAATTAGAAATACAAAACAAGCAAACAAAAGATGTATCAACAGCTATTCTACAAAACCTCCTCTCACAGCATACAGCTTTCTATTCCCTCCTCTTTGTAATTTCTGGTCAAGATGTTACTTTTAAAATGCACTTGGTACATGTATACTTCTAAACATTCTGACTAATTTTGATTCAAAATAAACGTAGAGTACAATTTGTTTTTAGTATAACTTTTGTGGAAAAAAGTGTTATTCTCTAACACACACACAGATACACAGAAATAGATCAATTTTAAGCAACATCACCTCAAATACAATATATAAAATGGAAATACTCCAATTTTTTAAATGCAAATGCTCAATTTTTAATTTTTCTTTTATTTATTTTTTATTTATTCATTTTTGTTGAGTTGGAGTCTCAACTGTCGCCCAGACTGGAGTGCAGTGGCCGCTCCCAGCCACTGCAGCCTTGACCTGCTAGGCTCCAGTGATCCTTCCACATCAGCCTTCCAAGTAGCCGGAATTACAGGCGCGCGCTACCACACCTGGCTAATTTTTTTTTTAATTTATTGTAGAGATGAGGTCTCGCCAAGTTGCCCAGGCGGGTCTCGAACCCGTGGGCTCAGGCAATCCACTCACCTCAGCCTCCCAAAGTGCAGGATTACAGGCTGAGCCACTGAGTTCGGCCTCAATTTTTTAATGTAAATGTTATTTTAGATACCCATTTTAATAAAATTGTAAACTTTATAATTTTATTTAATTATCTTATATATTGACCTTTAGTTTTGTTTCAGTAATTAATCATATTTTGAAAATACTTCAGTTTAATTTTAGGTAACTAGCATTCAGTACACTGCTGAGTTTTTGCAGTCAGTACATGTTAATTATAAAATTGTGTTCATGAAAAAAATAATTCATGAATCAATAATAAGGGTTTCTTCTATTTTTATTTTTAATGGAAAAAGAAAAGACTAAAGTTGTTCCTGAATATTAGATGTTACTATACAAAATGTTGGTTTATAAGTACAATTAAAAGTATTTATACAATTTCGTATAATAATATTTTTTAAAACGTTTATTTTAAATGTTTTAAAAGTTAATTTTCACCCAGGTGTATATTGATGTCTATAATTAGTCTTTCTTCAAAGAAGATATGGTTTTGAAAATGTGCAAAGACATTTTTTGAGACAAGTCCCTGCTAAAATGAAGTTTGTTTTTTAACTAATTTGGTAATGGTGCTTAAACCATATGGAAAAAAAAATTCTTAGAAATATTTACAAAAAGAAATTTATAATCATTCTCATGTATTTTATTGAGGATATAAAAGACATTTTTACACTTTGTGTTTGGAAAATGAAATTTAATAAATCTGGTGCCAAAAAAGAATGTTATTTACATAAAATGTAAGAAATATTTACAACAGTCACAAAGCAGAAATCTGTCTATTCCATTGTTCTACTAGTTTCAGTATGCTTATCTATAAAAGGGGATGTTTAGGTAAATATGAAATAATAATTTTATATAGTTTATAGAAAATTATGTTAGATTGAAATATTTATCAATTCTTATTGCTCCTGAAATTATGTATTATAAAATTCATATTTGAATTATATAAAGAATGTATTGCTATATAGATAATTTTAATAAATTTATTGAAAATACTTTTTAAAGTTTGGGATGTAGAAACCAAGTCTGAGTTCTCCAAAACAAAGTAATCCATATTATTATTTTTAACTTTCTATTCAAAGTAGAAAATTAGAATATAACAAATAAATGAGTCATAAGCAACTTTAGACTGCGATAAATGCTACAAAAATGAATTATGTGCTAAGATAGAATAAATAGAAACCTGAAGAGTAGGATAAATCTGATGGTATGATCATTAATTTCCTTTCTAGGGGAATATCCTTTCAGCTGTCACATATAGAATGTTAAGTTAGGTGAGGTGAGGGTTACAGGAAGAAAATTTTAGACAAATACAATTTTAGCATATACAGATAAGGCCATAAGAGCTTGAGGAATAATGCTACCTTGTATAGCTGGAATATACTGATTCAACGAGAGAGAGAGAGAGAGAGAGTTCATACATGCTGAGTTTGGACGCATATTGAAGCAATACATTATCCAGGGCCCTTAGGTCAGTCTAGATCTTATGTTAGTTGGATTAATTATTTTAAAATATTCAATTCTACTATAGAACCCAAGAAAACAAGGAGTTGGAGAACACAAAAAAATTGCATCTAGATAATTTCCAACTTGATGGAAGAAAATTGAGATTATATTTTGAATGAAAAATAATTTGTTATGCAGAGCAATGAAAACATTGTGATTTGATATATCTTTAAAATATATTATTCTGTCTCCTATTTAGAGAAATTATTGTTGTGTGGAAAAAGATAACATGGAAGAACACTTCGAAGAATACAGTAATATTCGGGGTGGAAAAACAGTCTTCACTTAACATAATTCACAGGTCTTTGGAAACTGCAAATGTATATGAAATGACATATAAGGAAAACAGTTTTACCAGAGGCTAATTGATATAAACAAGAGTTAACTTACTAAAGCATATTTCTGGTCACAAAACATCACCAAACTTTTAAATAAAGATATAACATTTCTAATATTAAACATTGAAATAAATGTGACCTGTACAGATATTTAACTGAAACTAATAAAAACAAGTTTAATAATTATTTAATCCAAAAATTTCAATTCAGGGTGATGGGGGCTAGAGTCTATACCATCAACCTAGGGCGCAAGGTGATAACCAGTCCTGGCCAGGGTGCTGTCCCATCACAGAGCACAGTAACACACAAATCCACACCCACTCTCATGGAACCACGTAGACATGCCAATTCACCTCACAAAAAAGTTTTTGAAATGTGGAAGGAAACCAGAGGACCCAGAGTAAACCCATGCAGATGTGGGGAGAAGATGAAAACTTCACACAGACCCCAGTAGGGGACTGACTTTTAATAAACTTTATCGTGAAGAATCATTGAAGAAAATGAAATTATGTGAAGACCTCCTGTATTGTTTATGAGATGCTCTCAGTTTTGTTTTTGTATAAATAAAACTTACAACATAAGCTCCTTGTCACCATTTATGGGAAATACTAGATTCTAGGGAAGGGTTGGAATGAGGGCAAAGTATGCCTGAAGTAAACCCTATTATTGGCCTGAGTAAACAGACTGAACCACTTCAGTGTCAATAAGCCTATGTCTCTATAAGAGTCATAATATCTTTCCCTACTCGTTCACATACCGGCATTGCCAAATATGACACATCACATTTCCAGCTAGAATGTACATGGATTTATTAAAGCTTATGAGCCTGCATAAAATCATCTTTCTGGGAAAACAGAAAGAACAACAAACTGATTATTCCAGATGCATAAACTTGCCTTGAAGAAGAGACCACTCGAAATTCTGATGTGTTCCAGATAACAACTAAACCACATATACTGACCAATCAGAACTCTGTGA
This sequence comes from Carlito syrichta, assembly GCF_000164805.1. Lineage (NCBI taxonomy): Eukaryota > Metazoa > Chordata > Mammalia > Primates > Tarsiidae > Carlito > Carlito syrichta. The sequence continues at coordinate 124,422 of NW_007249928.1, read as the reverse complement.
CCATCAAGACATACTGTTCTGGTCTGACTAACTATCTGAGACTAATGGATTATTTTAGCCACATACAAATATGGACATACTAAGGTCATAAAGTTCTATAGGGGATTCAGAGATAGGATAAAATTATCAACATTTGTAAAATTATGACTAATTTTTAAAGCAAAGAAATCTCTAATAATTTTCCTATCATAATAAAAGACTTACTATATCTTAAAGTTATGATGTGTGGTTAAATTTAGCACTATGCATCCAAAATTCAAAATCAAGAATTTTACCTAAAAATATATTGCAATACAAACATAGCACTGTATTTACATATACAATATATGCAATATATTGCATATATTGTACGGCACATGCATAAATATATTTATATATGTGCAAGTAATACATTGGACAATTATTAGATGTAGACAAATGAATGGATCGCACAAATCAATTACTGTTGTAACAAAATTATGAACTACTATATAGCCTTTGAAATATGTATCCTATGAATCTTAATCAGTTTTAATTTTAATATTAAATCCTCATTTTAAATAATAAATAAATAAAATATAAAAACGGATAAAAGCTTTATCCAATTGTGTAGGTATTTTACAATACTTAGTAATAATTTTTTAAAAACCTACCAAAGAAGACAACAACAAAGTTATTTATATTAAAGTCATAATGCAAAAACCTGTAAAGTACTATTCACAATTTTAGGAGGCTAGCAGTATAAAAATATATTTTTCTATCATTCTATGCTTTCTAGTTTTCTTTAATATAAAAGGATCAAGCCGGGCTCGGTGGCTCAGCCTATAATCCCGCACCTTTGGGAGGCTGAGGTGAGTGGATTGCCTGAGCCCGTGGGTTCGAGACCCGCCTGGGCAGCAAGACCTCATCTCTATAATAAATCAAAAAATCAGCCGGGCATGGTAGCGCATGCCTGTAATTCCGGCTACTTGGAAGGCTGA